>NC_056449.1:38194925-38290050 GCF_018296145.1 Oncorhynchus tshawytscha | reverse complement strand
TACACTAGAGACAGTAGATCTAGCTGGTCTGTCATATTAAAATAGAGACAGTAGATCTAGCTGGTCTGTCATAATATAATAGAGACAGTAGATCTAGCTGGTCTGTCATATTATAATAGAGACAGTAGATCTAGCTGGTCTGTCATAATATAATAGAGACAGTAGACAGCTGGTCTGTCAGAGACAGTAGATCTAGCTGGTCTGTCATAATATAATAGAGACAGTAGATCTAGCTGTCTGTCATAATATAATAGAGACAGTAGATCTAGCTGGTCTGTCATAATATAATAGAGACAGTAGATCTAGCTGGTCTGTATAGTACACTAGAGACAGTAGATCTAGCTGGTCTGTCATATAATAGAGACAGTAGAGAGCTGGTCTGAGAGACAGATCTAGCTGGTCTGTCATATATAATAGAGACAGTAGATCTAGCTGGTCTGTCATAATATAATAGAGACAGTAGATCTAGCTGGTCTGTCATAATATAATAGAGACAGTAGATCTAGCTGGTCTGTCATATATATAGATCTAGCTGGTCTGTCATATTATAATAGAGACAGTAGATCTAGCTGGTCTGTCATAATATAATAGAGACAGTAGATCTAGCTGGTCTGTCATAATATAATAGAGACAGTAGATCTAGCTGGTCTGTCATAATATAATAGAGACAGTAGATCTAGCTGGTCTGTCATAGTATAATAGAGACAGTAGATCTAGCTGGTCTGTCATATTATAATAGAGACAGTAGATCTAGCTGGTCTGTCATAATATAATAGAGACAGTAGATCTAGCTGGTCTGTCATAATATAATAGAGACAGTAGATCTAGCTGGTCTGTCAAAATATAATACAGACAGTAGATCTAGCTGGTCTGTCATAATATAATACAGACAGTCGATCTAGCTGGTCTGTCATGTTATAATAGAGACAGTAGATCTAGCTGGTCTGTCATAATATAATAGAGACACAGAGACAATAGATCTAGCTGGTCTGTCATAATATAATAGAGACAGTAGATGTACCTGGTCTGTCATAATATAATAGAGACAGTAGATCTAGCTGGTCTGTCATATTAAAATAGAGACAGTAGATCTAACTGGTCTGTCACAATATAATAGAGACAGTAGATCTAGCTGGTCTGTCATAATATAATAGAGACAGTAGATCTAGCTGGTCTGTCAAAATATAATACAGACAGTCGATCTAGCTGGTCTGTCATATTATAATAGAGACAGTAGATCTAGCTGGTCTGTCATAATATAATAGAGACACAGAGACAGTACATCTAGCTGGTCTGTCATAATATAATAGAGACAGTAGATGTACCTGGTCTGTCATAATATAATAGAGACAGTAGATCTAGCTGGTCTGTCATAATATGATAGAGACACAGAGACAGTAGATCTAGCTGGTCTGTCATATTATAATAGAGACAGAAGATCTTGCTGGTCTTTCATAATATAATAGAGACAGTAGATCTAGCTGGTCTGTCATATTATAATAGAGACAGTAGATCTAGCTGGTCTGTCATATATATAATAGAGACAGTAGATCTAGCTGGTCTGTCATAGTATAATAGAGACAGTAGATCTAGCTGGTCTGTCATATTATAATAGAGACAGTAGATCTAGCTGGTCTGTCATATTAAAATAGAGACAGTAGATCTAGCTGGTCTGTCATAATATAATAGAGACAGTAGATCTAGCTGGTCTGTCATATTAAAATAGAGACAGTAGATCTAGCTGGTCTGTCATAGTACACTAGAGACAGCAGATCTAGCTGGTCTGTCATATTAAAATAGAGACAGTAGATCTAGCTGGTCTGTCATAATATAATAGAGACAGTAGATCTAGCTGGTCTGTCATATTATAATAGAGACAGAATATCTAGCTGGTCTGTCATAATATAATAGAGACAGTAGATCTAGCTGGTCTGTCATTTTATATTAGAGACAGTAGATCTAGCTGGTCTGTCATATTATAAAAGAGACAGTAGATCTAGCTGGTCAGTCATAAAATATTAGAGACAGTAGATCTAGCTGGTCTGTCATTATATAATAGAGACAGTAGATCTAGCTGGTCTGTCATAGTATAATAGAGACAGTAGATCTAGCTGGTCTGTCATATTATAATAGAGACAGTAGATCTAGCTGGTCTGTCATTGTACACTAGAGACAGTAGATCTAGCTGGTCTGTCATATTAAAATAGAGACAGTAGATCTAGCTGGTCTGTCATAATATAATAGAGACAGTAGATCTAGCTGGTCTGTCATATTATAATAGAGACAGTAGATCTAGCTGGTCTGTCATGTTAAAATAGAGACAGTAGATCTAGCTGGTCTGTCATAGTACACTAGAGACAGTAGATCTAGCTGGTCTGTCATATTATAATAGAGACAGTAGATCTAGCTGGTCTGTCATATTATAATAGAGACAGTAGATCTAGCTGGTCTGTCATAATATAATAGAGACAGTAGATCTAGCTGGTCTGTCATATTATAATAGAGACAGTAGATCTAGCTGGTCTGTCATAATATAATAGAGACACAGAGACAGTAGATCTAGCTGGTCTGTCATAATATAATAGAGACAGTAGATCTAGCTGGTCTGTCATAATATAATAGAGACAGTAGATCTAGCTGGTCTGTCATATATATAATAGAGACAGTAGATCTAGCTGGTCTGTCATTGTAATAGAGACAGTAGATCTAGCTGGTCTGTCATATTATAATAGAGACAGTAGAAGATCAGTAGATCTAGCTGGTCTGTCATAATATAATAGAGACAGTAGATCTAGCTGGTCTGTCATAATATAATAGAGACAGTAGATCTAGCTGGTCTGTCATATTATAATAGAGACAGTAGATCTAGCTGGTCTGTCATAGTATAATAGAGACAGTAGATCTAGCTGGTCTGTCATAATATAATAGAGTCTGTCATAATATAATAGAGATAGTAGATCTAGCTGGTCTAGCTGGTCTGTCTAGCTGGTCTGTCATAATATAATAGAGACAGTAGATCTAGCTGGTCTGTCATAATATAATAGAGACAGTAGATCTAGCTGGTCTGTCATATTATAATAGAGACAGTAGATCTAGCTGGTCTGTCATATTATAGTAGATCTAGCTGGTCTGTCATAATATAATAGAGACAGTAGACAGTAGATCTAGCTGGTCTGTCATAATATAATAGAGACAGTAGATCTAGCTGGTCTGTCATAATATAATAGAGACAGTAGATCTAGCTGGTCTGTCATATTATAATAGAGACAGTAGATCTAGCTGGTCTGTCATAATATAATAGAGACAGTAGATCTAGCTGGTCTGTCATAATATAATAGAGACAGTAGATCTAGCTGGTCTGTCATAATATAATAGAGACAGTAGATCTAGCTGGTCTGTCATATTATAATAGAGACAGTAGATCTAGCTGGTCTGTCATAATATAATAGAGACACAGAGACAGTAGATCTAGCTGGTCTGTCATAATATAATAGAGACAGTAGATCTAGCTGGTCTGTCATAATATAATAGAGACAGTAGATCTAGCTGGTCTGTCATAATAATAGAGACAGTAGATCTAGCTGGTCTGTCATATATAAGAGACAGTAGATCTAGCTGGTCTGTCATATTATAATAGAGACAGTAGATCTAGCTGGTCTGTCATAATATAATAGAGACAGTAGATCTAGCTGGTCTGTCATATTATAAGAGACAGTAGATCTAGCTGGTCTGTCATAATATAATAGAGACAGTAGATCTAGCTGGTCTGTCATATTATAATAGAGACAGTAGATCTAGCTGGTCTGTCATTGTACATAGAGACAGTAGATCTAGCTGGTCTGTCATATTAAAATAGAGACAGTAGATCTAGCTGGTCTGTCATAATATAATAGAGACAGTAGATCTAGCTGGTCTGTCATATATAAAATAGAGACAGTAGATCTAGCTGGTCTGTCATATAATATAATAGAGACAGTAGATCTAGCTGGTCTGTCATATTAAAATAGAGACAGTAGATCTAGCTGGTCTGTCATAATATAATAGAGACAGTAGATCTAGCTGGTCTGTCATATTATAATAGAGACAGTAGATCTAGCTGGTCTGTCATAATATAATAGAGACAGTAGAGCTGGTCTAGCTGGTCTGTCATCTGTCATTTTATATTAGAGACAGTAGATCTAGCTGGTCTGTCATATTATAAAAGAGACAGTAGATCTAGCTGGTCAGTCATAAAATATTAGAGACAGTAGATCTAGCTGGTCTGTCATGATATAATAGAGACAGTAGATCTAGCTGGTCTGTCATAGTATAATAGAGACAGTAGATCTAGCTGGTCTGTCATATTATAATAGAGACAGTAGATCTAGCTGGTCTGTCATTGTATAATAGAGACAGTAGATCTAGCTGGTCTGTCATATTATAATAGAGACAGTAGATCTAGCTGGTCTGTCATATTATAATAGAGACAGTAGATCTAGCTGGTCTGTCATAATATAATAGAGACAGTAGATCTAGCTGGTCTATCATATTATAATAGAGACAGTAGATCTAGCTGGTCTGTCATGTTAAAATAGACAGTAGATCTAGCTGGTCTGTCATAGTACAATAGAGACAGTAGATCTAGCTGGTCTGTCATATTATAATAGAGACAGTAGATCTAGCTGGTCTGTCATATTATAATAGAGACAGTAGATCTAGCTGGTCTGTCATATATAATAGAGACAGTAGATCTAGCTGGTCTGTCATAATATAATAGAGACAGATCTAGCTGGTCTGTCATAATATAATAGAGACAGTAGATCTAGCTGGTCTGTCATAATATAATAGAGACAGTAGATCTAGCTGGTCTGTCATATATAATAGAGACAGTAGATCTAGCTGGTCTGTCATATTATAATAGAGACAGTAGATCTAGCTGGTCTGTCATATATAATAATAGAGACAGTAGATCTAGCTGGTCTGTCATAATATAATAGAGACAGTAGATCTAGCTGGTCTGTCATAATATAATAGAGACAGTAGATCTAGCTGGTCTGTCATCTGTATAATAGAGACAGTAGATCTAGCTGGTCTGTCATATATAATAGAGACAGTAGATCTAGCTGGTCTGTCATAATATAATAGAGACAGTAGATCTAGCTGGTCTGTCATATTATAATAGAGACAGTAGATCTAGCTGGTCTGTCATTTATAATAGAGACAGTAGATCTAGCTGGTCTGTCATATTATAATAGAGAATAGAGACAATAGAGATCTAGCTGGTCTGTCATAATATAATAGAGACAGTAGATCTAGCTGGTCTGTCATATTAAAATAGAGACAGTAGATCTAGCTGGTCTGTCATATTATAATAGAGACAGTAGATCTAGCTGGTCTGTCATATATAATAGAGACAGTAGATCTAGCTGGTCTAGCTGGTCTGTCATAATATAATAGAGACAGTAGATCTAGCTGGTCTGTCATAATATAATAGAGACAGTAGATCTAGCTGGTCTGTCATAATATAATAGAGACAGTAGATCTAGCTGGTCTGTCATATTATAATAGAGACAGTAGATCTAGCTGGTCTGTCATATTATAATAGAGACAGTAGATCTAGCTGGTCTGTCATTATATAATAGAGACAGTAGATCTAGCTGGTCTGTCATATATAATAGAGACAGTAGATCTAGCTGGTCTGTCATAATATAATAGAGACAGTAGTTCTAGCTGGTCTGTCATATATAATAGACAGAGACAGTAGATCTAGCTGGTCTGTCATATTATAATAGAGACAGTAGATCTAGCTGGTCTGTCATAATATAATAGAGACAGTAGATCTAGCTGGTCTGTCATATTATAATAGAGACAGTAGATCTAGCTGGTCTGTCATAATATAATAGAGACAGTAGATCTAGCTGGGTCTGTCATATTATAAATAGAGACAGTAGATCTAGCTGGTCTGTCATATAATAGAGACAGTAGATCTAGCTGGTCTGTCATAGTAATAGAGACAGTAGATCTAGCTGGTCTGTCATATTATAATAGAGACAGTAGATCTAGCTGGTCTGTCATAATATAATAGAGACAGTAGATCTAGCTGGTCTGTCATATTATAATAGAGACAGTAGATCTAGCTGGTCTGTCATAATATAATAGAGACAGTAGATCTAGCTGGTCTGTCATTTATAATAGAGACAGTAGATCTAGCTGGTCTGTCATATTATAATAGAGACAGTAGATCTAGCTGGTCTGTCATATATAATAGAGACAGTAGATCTAGCTGGTCTGTCATAATATAATAGAGACAGTAGATCTAGCTGGTCTGTCATAGTATAATAGAGACAGTAGATCTAGCTGGTCTGTCATATTATAATAGAGACAGTAGATCTAGCTGGTCTGTCATTATAATAGAGACAGTAGATCTAGCTGGTCTGTCATATAATATAATAGAGACAGTAGATCTAGCTGGTCTGTCATAATATAATAGAGACAGTAGATCTAGCTGGTCTGTCATATTATAATAGAGACAGTAGATCTAGCTGGTCTGTCATAATATAATAGAGACAGTAGATCTAGCTGGTCTGTCATAATATAATAGAGACAGTAGATCTAGCTGGTCTGTCATATTATAATAGAGACAGTAGATCTAGCTGGTCTGTCATAATATAATAGAGACAGTAGATCTAGCTGGTCTGTCATTATATAATAGAGACAGTAGATCTAGCTGGTCTGTCATATCATAATTGAGACAGTAGATATAGCTGGTCTGTCATAAAAAATAGAGACAGTAGTTCTAGCTGGTCTGTCATAATATAATAGAGACAGTAGATCTAGCTGGTCTGTCATATTATAATAGAGACAGTAGATCTAGCTGGTCTGTCATATTATAATTGAGACAGTAGATATAGCTTGTCTGTCATTGTATAATAGAGACAGTAGATCTAGCTGGTCTGTCATATTATAATAGAGACAGTAGATCTAGCTGGTCTGTCATATTATAATTGAGACAGTAGATATAGCTTGTCTGTCATTATATAATAGAGACAGTAGATCTAGCTGGTCTGTCATAGTATAATAGAGACAGTAGATCTAGCTGGTCTGTCATATTATAATAGAGACAGTAGATCTAGCTGGTCTGTCATTGTACACTAGAGACAGTAGATCTAGCTGGTCTGTCATATTAAAATAGAGACAGTAGATCTAGCTGGTCTGTCATAATATAATAGAGACAGTAGATCTAGCTGGTCTGTCATATTAAAATAGAGACAGTAGATCTAGCTGGTCTGTCATAGTACACTAGAGACAGTAGATCTAGCTGGTCTGTCATATTAAAATAGAGACAGTAGATCTAGCTGGTCTGTCATAATATAATAGAGACAGTAGATCTAGCTGGTCTGTCATATTATAATAGAGACAGTAGATCTAGCTGGTCTGTCATAATATAATAGAGACAGTAGATCTAGCTGGTCTGTCATTTTATATTAGAGACAGTAGATCTAGCTGGTCTGTCATATTATAAAAGAGACAGTAGATCTAGCTGGTCAGTCATAAAATATTAGAGACAGTAGATCTAGCTGGTCTGTCATTATATAATAGAGACAGTAGATCTAGCTGGTCTGTCATAGTATAATAGAGACAGTAGATCTAGCTGGTCTGTCATATTATAATAGAGACAGTAGATCTAGCTGGTCTGTCATTGTACACTAGAGACAGTAGATCTAGCTGGTCTGTCATATTAAAATAGAGACAGTAGATCTAGCTGGTCTGTCATAATATAATAGAGACAGTAGATCTAGCTGGTCTCATCATATTATAATAGAGACAGTAGATCTAGCTGGTCTGTCATTAAAATAGAGACAGTAGATCTAGCTGGTCTGTCATAGTACACTAGAGACAGTAGATCTAGCTGGTCTGTCATATTAAAATAGAGACAGTCATAATATAATAGAGACAGTAGATCTAGCTGGTCTGTCATATTATAATAGAGACAGTAGATCTAGCTGGTCTGTCATATTATAATAGAGACAGTAGATCTAGCTGGTCTGTCATAATATAATAGAGACAGTAGATCTAGCTGGTCTGTCATAATATAATAGAGACAGTAGATATTGCTGGTCTGTCATAATATAATCGAGACAGTAGATCTAGCTGGTCTGTCATAATATAATAGAGACAGTAGATCTAGCTGGTCTGTCATATTATAATAGAGAGAGTAGATCTAGCTGGTCTGTCATAATATAATAGAGACAGAGACAGTAGATCTAGCTGGTCTGTCATAATATAATAGACACAGCAGATCTAGCTGGTCTGTCTTTAGAGACAGTAGATCTAGCTGGTCTGTCATATTATAATAGAGACAGTAGATCTAGCTGGTCTGTCATAATATAATAGAGATAGTAGATCTAGCTGGTCTGTCATAATACAATAGAGACAGTAGATATAGCTGGTCTGTCATAATATAATAGAGACAGTAGATATAGCTGGTCTGTCATACTATAATAGAGACAGTAGATCTAGCTAGTCTGTCATAGTAGAATAGAGACAGTAGATATAGCTGGTCTGTCATAATATAATAGAGGCAGTATAGCTAGCTGGTCTGTCATATTATAATAGAGACAGTAGATCTAGCTGACCTGTCATAATAGAATAGAGGCAGTTGATCTAGCTGGTCTGTCATATTATAATAGAGACAGTAGATCTAGCTGGTCTGTCATAGTACAATAGAGACAGTAGATCTAGCTGATCTGTCATAATACAATAGAGACAGTAGATCTAGCTGGTCTGTCATAATATAATAGAGACAGTAGATTTAGCTGGTCTGTCATAATATAATAGAGACAGTAGATCTAGCTGGTCTGTCATATATAATAGAGACAGTAGATCTAGCTGGTCTGTCATAATATAATAGAGACAGTAGATCTAGCTGGTCTGTCATAATATAATAGAGACAGTAGATCTAGCTGGTCTGTCATATTATAATAGAGACAGTAGATCTAGCTGGTCTGTCATAATATAATAGAGACAGTAGATCTAGCTGGTCTGTCATAATATAATAGAGACAGTAGATCTAGCTGGTCTGTCATAATATAATAGAGACAGTAGATCTAGCTGGTCTGTCATAATATAATAGAGACAGTAGATCTAGCTGGTCTGTCATAATATAATAGAGACAGTAGATCTAGCTGGTCTGTCATAATATAATAGAGACAGTAGATCTAGCTGGTCTGTCATAATATAATAGAGACAGTAGATCTAGCTGGTCTGTCATAATATAATAGAGACAGTAGATCTAGCTGGTCTGTCATATAATAGAGACAGTATAATAGAGACAGTAGATCTAGCTGGTCTGTCATATTATAATAGAGACAGTAGATCTAGCTGGTCTGTCATAGCTGGTATATATAATAGAGACAGTAGATCTAGCTGGTCTGTCATAATATAATAGAGACAGTAGATCTAGCTGGTCTGTCATAATATAATAGAGACAGTAGATCTAGCTGGTCTGTCATAATATAATAGAGACAGTAGATCTAGATCTAGCTAGCTGGTCTGTCATATTATAATAGAGACAGTATATCTTAGCTGGTCTGTCATAATATAATAGAGACAGTAGATCTAGCTGGTCTGTCATAATATAATAGAGACAGTAGATCTAGCTGGTCTGTCATAATATAATAGAGACAGTAGATCTAGCTGGTCTGTCATAATATAATAGAGACAGTAGATCTAGCTAGATCTAGCTGGTCTGTTATAATATAATAGAGACAGTAGATCTAGCTGGTCTGTCAAAATATAATAGAGACAGTAGATCTAGCTGGTCTGTCATACTATCATTGAGGCAGTAGATCTAGCTGGTCTGTCATATTATAATAGAGAAGTAGATCTAGCTGGTCTGTCATAATATAATAGAGACAGTAGATCTAGCTGGTCTGTCATAATATAATAGAGACAGTAGATTTAGCTGGTCTGTCATAATTTAATAGAGACAGTATATCTTGCTGGTCTGTCATACTATAATAGAGACAGTAGATCTAGCTGGTCTGTCATAATATAATAGAGACAGTAGATCTAGCTGGTCTGTCATAATATAATAGAGACAGTAGATCTAGCTGGTCTGTCATAATATAATAGAGACAGTAGATCTAGCTGGTCTGTCATAATATAATAGAGACAGTAGATCTAGCTGGTCTTTCATAATATAATAGAGACAGTAGATCTATCTGGTCTGTCATAATATAATAGAGACAGTAGATCTAGCTGGTCTGTCAAATTAGAATAGAGACAGTAGATCTAGATGGTCTGTCATAATATAATAGAGACAGTAGATCTAGCTGGTCTGTCAAATTAGAATAGAGACAGTAGATCTAGCTGGTCTGTCATAATATAATACAGACAGTAGATCTAGCTGGTCTGTCATAATATAATAGAGACAGTATATCTACCTGGTCTGTCATAATATAACAGAGACAGTAGATCTAGCTGGTCTGTCATAATATAATAGAGACAGTATATCTAGCTGGTCTGTCATACTATAATTGAGGCAGTAGATCTAGCTGGTCTGTCATAATATAATAGAGACAGTAGATCTAGCTGGTCTGTCATAATATAATAGAGACAGGAGATCTAGCTGGTCTGTCATAATATAATAGAGACAGTAGATCTTGCTGGTATATCATAATATAATAGAGACAGTAGATTTAGCTGGTCTGTCATAATTTAATAGAGACAGTATATCTTGCTGGTCTGTCATACTATAATTGAGGCAGTAGATCTAGCTAGTCTGTCATAATATAATAGAGACAGGAGATATAGCTGGTGTGTCTTAATATAATAGAGACAGTATATCTTGCTGGTCTGTCATAGTACAATTGAGACGGTAGATCTAGCTGGTCTATCATAATATAATAGAGACAGTAGATCTGGCTGGTCTATCATAATATAATAGAGACAGTAGATCTAGCTGGTCTGTCATAATATAATAGAGACAGTAGATCTAGCTGGTCTGTCATAATATAATAGAGAGAGTAGATCTAGCTGGTCTGTCATAATATAATAGAGACAGTATATCTAGCTGGTCTGTCCTAATATAATAGAGACAGTAGATCTAGCTAGTCTGTCAAATTATAATTGAAGCAGTAGATCTAGCTGGTCTGTCATAATATAATAGAGACAGTAGATCTAGCTGGTCTATCATAATATAATAGAGTCAGTAGATCTAACTGGTCTGTCATAATATAATAGAGACAGTAGTTCCAGCTTGTCTGCCATAATATAATTGAGACAGTAGATCTGGCATGTCTATCATAATATATTAATATATGTCTGTCATAATATAAATGAGACCGTAGATCTAGCTGGTCTGTCATAATATAATTGAGGCAGTGGATATAGCTGGTCTGTCATAATATAATTGAGGCAGTGGATGTAGCTGGTCTGTCATACTATAATTGATTAATATTATTATTATTATTATTAAAAATGAAAATGCGGGAAAGAAACTCTGCAAAAACAGTAGATAACTGTATACAGTAGAGAGGTTATATACAGTAGAGAGGTTATATACAGTAGAGATGTTATATACAGTAGAGAGGTTATATACAGTAGAGAGCTTATATACAGTAGAGAGGTTATATACAGTAGAGAGGTTATATACAGTAGAGAGGTTATATACAGTAGAGAGGTTATATACAGTAGAGAGGCTATAACAGTAGAGAGGTTATATACAGTAGAGAGGCTATATACAGTAGAGAGGTTATATACAGTAGAGAGGCTATAACAGTAGGGAGGTTATATACAGTAGAGAGGAGATAACAGTAGAGAGGTTATATACAGTAGAGAGGCTATAACAGTAGAGAGGTTATATACAGTAGAGAGGTTATATACAGTAGAGAGGCTATAACACAGTAGAGAGGTTATATACAGTAGAGAGGCTATATACAGTAGAGAGGTTATATACAGTAGAGAGGTTATATACAGTGGAGAGGCTATATACAGTAGAGAGGCTACAACAGTAGAATGGTTATAACAGTAGGGAGGCTATAACAGTAGAGAGGCTATAACAGTAGAGAGGTTATAACAGTAGGGAGGCTATATACAGTAGAGAGGCTATAACAGTAGAGAGGTTATATACAGTAGAGAGGCTATATACAGTAGTGAGGCTATAACAGTAGAGAGGTTATATACAGTAGAGAGGTATATACAGTAGAGAGGCTATAACAGTAGAGATGTTATATACAGTAGAGAGGCTATAACAGTAGAGAGGTTATATACAGTAGAGAGGCTATATACAGTAGTGAGGCTATATACAGTAGAGAGGTTATATACAGTAGAGAGGTTATATACAGTAGAGAGGTTATATACAGTAGAGAGGTTATATACAGTAGAGAGGTTATAACAGTAGAGAGGTTATATACAGTAGAGAGGCTATAACAGTAGAGATGTTATATACAGTAGAGAGGCTATAACAGTAGAGAGGTTATATACAGTAGAGAGGCTATATACAGTAGAGAGGTTATATACAGTAGAGAGGCTATAACAGTAGGGAGGTTATATACAGTAGAGAGGCTATAACAGTAGAGAGGTTATATACAGTAGAGAGGCTATAACAGTAGAGAGGTTATATACAGTAGAGAGGTTATATACAGTAGAGAGGCTATAACAGTAGAGAGGTTATATAGAGTAGAGAGGCTATATACATTAGAGAGGTTATATACAGTAGAGAGGTTATATACAGTGGAGAGGCTATATACAGTAGAGAGGCTACAACAGTAGAGAGGTTATAACAGTAGGGAGGCTATAACAGTAGAGAGGCTATAACAGTAGAGAGGTTATAACAGTAGGGAGGCTATATACAGTAGAGAGGCTATAACAGTAGAGAGGTTATATACAGTAGAGAGGCTATATACAGTAGTGAGGCTATAACAGTAGAGAGGTTATATACAGTAGAGAGATTATATACAGTAGAGAGGCTATAACAGTTGAGATGTTATATACAGTATAGAGGCTATAACAGTAGAAAGGTTATATACAGTAGAGAGGCTATATACAGTAGTGAGGCTATATACAGTAGAGAGGCTATATACAGTAGAGAGGCTATAACAGTAGAGAGGTTATATACAGTAGAGAGGCTATATACAGTAGTGAGGCTATATACAGTAGAGAGGTTATATACAGTAGAGAGGCTATATACAGTAGGGAGGCTATATACAGTAGAGAGGCTATAACAGTAGAGAGGTTATATACAGTAGAGAGGCTATATACAGTAGAGAGATTATATACAGTAGAGAGGCTATATACAGTAGGGAGGCTATATACAGTAGAGAGGCTATATACAGTAGGGAGGCTATATACAGTAGAGGCTATATACAGTAGAGAGGCTATATACAGTAGAGAGGCTATATACAGTAGGGAGGCTATATACAGTAGAGAGGCTATATACAGTAGGGAGGTTATATACAGTAGAGAGGCTATATACAGTAGAGAGGCTATATACAGTAGGGAGGATATATACAGTAGATGCTATATACAGTAGAGAGGCTATAACAGTAGGGAGGCTATATACAGTAGAGAGGCTATATACAGTAGAGAGGCTATATACAGTAGGGAGGCTATATACAGTAGAGGCTATATACAGTAGGGAGGTTATATACAGTAGAGAGGCTATATACAGTAGAGAGGCTATATACAGTAGGGAGGCTATATACAGTAGAGGCTATATACAGTAGAGAGCCTATAACAGTAGGGAGGCTATATACAGTAGAGAGACTATATACAGTAGAGAGGTTATATACAGTAGAGAGGCTATAACAGTAGGGAGGCTATATACAGTAGGGAGGTATACAGTAGACTGTATACAGTAGAGAGGCTATAACAGTAGAGAGGTTATATACAGTAGAGAGGCTTTATACAGAAGAGAGGTTATATACAGTAGAGAGGCTATAACAGTAGAGACGCTATATACAGTAGAGAGGCTATAACAGTAGAGAGGTTATATACAGTAGAGAGGCTATATACAGTAGGGAGGCTATATACAGTAGAGGCTATATACAGTAGAGAGGCTATAACAGTAGGGAGGCTATATACAGTAGAGGGGCTATAACAGTAGAGAGGTTATATACAGTAGAGAGGCTATATACAGTAGAGAGGCTATAACAGTAGAGAGGTTATATACATTAGAGAGGCTATATACAGTAGAGAGGCTATAACAGTAGGGAGGCTATATACAGTAGAGAGGCTATATACAGTAGAGAGCCTATAACAGTTGGGAGGCTATATACAGTAGAGAAGCTATAACAGTGGGGTATGCTATATACAGTAGAGAGGCTATAACAGTAGAGAGGCTATATACAGTAGAGAGGCTATAACAGTAGGGAGGCTATATACAGTAGAGGCTATATACAGTAGAGAGGAGGCTATATACAGTAGGGCTATATATAGAGGGGCTATATACAGTAGAGGCTATATACAGTAGAGGGCTATATACAGTAGAGGGGCTATATACAGTAGAGGGGCTATATAACAGTAGGGAGGCTATATACAGTAGAGGGGCTATATACAGTAGAGGCTATATACAGTAGAGAGGCTATAACATTGGGGCCTATAACAGTGGGGTATACAGTAGAGGCTATATACAGTAGAGGAGGCTATATACAGTAGAGAGGCTATAACAGTAGGGATACATATACAGTAGAGAGGCTATAACAGTAGGGAGGCTATATACAGTAGAGGGGCTATATACAGTAGAGGCTATATACAGTAGAGAGGCTATAACATTGGGGTATGCTATATACAGTAGGGAGGCTATATACAGTAGAGGCTATATACAGTAGAGAGGCTATAACAGTGGGATATGCTATATACAGTAGAGAGGCTATAACAGTAGGGAGGCTATATACAGTAGGGAGGCTATATACAGTAGAGGCTATATTCAGTAGAGGGGGCTATATACAGTGGGGAGGCTATATACAGTAGAGAGGCTATAACAGTGGGGTAGGCTATATACAGTAGAGGAGGCTATATACAGTAGAGGCTATATACAGTAGAGAGGCTATAACAGTGGGGTATGCTATATACAGTAGAGAGGCTATAACAGTAGGGAGGCTATATACAGTAGGGAGGCTATATACAGTAGGGAGGCTATAACAGTGGGGTATACTATATACAGTAGGGAGGCTATATACAGTAGAGGCTATATACAGTAGAAAGGCTATAACAGTGGGGAGGCTATATACAGTAGAGGGCTATATACAGTAGAGAGGCTATAACAGTAGGGAGGCTATATACAGTAGGGAGGCTATAACAGTAGGGAGGCTATATACAGTAGAGAGGCTATATACAGTAGAGAGGCTATATACAGTAGAGAGGCTATATACAGTAGAGAGACTATATACAGTAGAGAGGACAGGAGAAGAGAGGAGAGGACAGGAGAAGAGAGGAGAGGACAGGAGAAGAGTGGAGAGGACAGGAGAAGAGAGGAGAGGACAGGAGATGAGAGGAGAGGACAGGATATGACAGGATATGACCGGAGATTATAGGAGAGGACGGGAGATGAGAGGAAAGGACAGAAGATGAGAGGAGCGGACAGGAGATGAGAGGAGAGGACAGGAGAAGAGAGGAGAGGAGAGGAGAAGGAGAGGAGAGGACAGGAGGAGAAGAGGAGAAGAGAGGAGAGGACAGGAGAAGAGAGGAGAGGACAGGAGAAGAGAGGAGAGGACAGGACAGGAGATGAGAGGAGAGGACAGGAGAAGAGAGGAGAGGACAGGAGATGAGAGGAGAGGACAGGAGAAGAGAGGAGAGGACAGGAGAAGAGAGGAGAGGACAGGAGAAGAGAGGAGAGGAGGAGATGAGAGGAGAGGACAGGAGAAGAGAGGAGAGGAGGAGATGAGAGAGGACAGAGAAGAAGGAGAGAGACAGGAGAAGAGAGGAGAGGGAGAAGAGAGGAGAGGACAGGAGAAGAGAGGAGAGGAGAGGAGAGGAGGAGAGGAGAGGAGAGGAGGAGATGAGAGGAGAGAGAGGAGAGGAGAGAGAGAGGAGAGGAGAGGAGGAGAGAGAGGAGAGGAGGAGAGGAGAGGAGAGAGAGGAGAGGAGAGGAGAGGAGAGGAGAGGAGAGGAGAGGAGAGGAGAGGAGAGGAGAGGAGAGGAGAGGACAGGAGAGAGAGGAGAGGAGAGAGAGGAGAGGGAGAAGAGAGGAGAGGAGAGGAGAGGAGAGGAGAGGAGAGGACAGGAGAAGAGAGGAGAGGACAGGAGAAGAGAGGAGAGGGAGAAGAGGAGAGAGGACAGGAGAGGAGAGGAGAGAGAGGAGAGGAGAAGAGAGAGAGGAGAGAGAGGAGAGGAGAGGAGAGGAGAGGAGAGGAGAGGAGAGGAGAGGAGAGAGGAGAGAGAGGAGAGGGAGGAGAGAGAGAGAGAGGAGAGGAGGAGAGGATGAGATGACAGGAGGAGATGAGAGGGAGAGGAGAAGAGAGGATAGGAGGAGAATAGAGGAGAGGACAGGAGAAGAGAGGAGAGGAGGAGAGAGAGGAGAGGAGGAGAAGAGAGGAGAGGACAGGAGAGAGAGGAGAGGACAGGAAGAAGAGAGGAGAGGACAGGAGAAGAGAGGAGGAGAAGAGAGGAGAGGAGAGGAGAGAGAGGAGAGGAGAGGAGAGAGAGAGAGGAGAGGACAGGAGAAGAGAGGAGAGAGGAGAGGAGAGAGGAGAGGAGAGGAGAGGAGAGAGGAGAGGAGAGGAGAAGAGAGGAGAGGACAGAGAAGAGAGGAGAGGAGAGGAGAGGAGAAGAGAGGACAGGAGAGAGAGAGGAGAGGAGGAGAGGAGAGGAGAGAGAGAGGAGGAGGAGAGAGGAGAGGAGAGGAGAGGAGAGGAGAGAGGAGAGAGGAGAGGAGAGAGAGAGGAGAGGACAGGAGAGGAGAGGAGGAGAAGGAGAGAGGAGAGAGGAGAGAGAGAGAGGAGAGGAGAGGAGAGAGGACATGAGATGACAGGACAGGAGATGAGAGGAGAGGAGAGAGAGTACAGAGAAGAGAGGATAGGACAGGAGAATAGAGGAGAGGACAGGAGATAAGAGGAGAGGACAGGAGAAGAGAGGAGAGGACAGGAGAAGAAAGGAGAGGACAGGAGAAGAGAGGACAGGAGAAGAGAGGAGAGGACAGGAGAAGAGAGGACAGGACAGGAGAATACAGGAGAGGACAGAAGATGAGAGCAGAGGACAGGAGATGAGAGGGGAGCAGAGCAGTGAGTTCCCAAAATGTGATAATTGCCTCACTGGCTTAACTCAGGCTTGAATATCCTATAAGAATCCCACCCAACATTCCGTTGCCTCCTCTTGGCACAGTGCCAGTTAAGGGTGAGTGCTTAGTGTCAGCGTTTAGCTGGAAGAGGGCACACACATCTACAGGATGAGAGAAACCTGACTGTTTCCATACACACACTCACCACTTCAGAACTTCCACTGTGAAGTCTAGGAGACGTTGGAGAGTTTGAGAGGAACTCAGGGTGAGACTGTGATATCTCCTCCCAGACCAATGAGAGGATTAGACAGTGCTGTATAATCCTGAGGGTCTGCCCAGGCACAGCAGGGAAGGGATCAGCCACTTTCAAATGTAACAAGATGGGAGAAATATATACTCTCTACGCAGCTTCGAATGAATAGTATTACTACCCGGATCAGAGAACAGACAGATAAACTGATGGAAGAAAAATACTCTATTTGCAGTGATTATTATTATTACTGGAATGAACGTGTAACAGAACCAGATACATTTCCTTATTTCATATTTGACCAAATATATTTGATTAAATATTTTATTTAACTTGTCAAGTCAGTTAAGAACAAATTCTTATTTTCAATGACGGCCTAGGAACAGTGGGTTAACTGCCTTGTTTAGGGGCAGAACGAAAGATTTTTACCTTGTCAGCTCGGGAGATTCGATCTTGCAACCTTTCGGTTACTAGTCCAACGCTCTAACCACTAGGCTACCCTGCAAAAAAATAACAATAAACATTACACTCACTGAAGTTTCAAAAGAATTAAGACATTTCAAATGTCAAATTATGACTATATACAGTGTTGTGCCAATGTGCCCTCTCTCTCTCTCTCTCTCTCTCCCCCTCTTTCTCTCTCTCCCCCCTCTCTCTCTCTCTCTCTCTCTCCCCCTCTCTCTTCCCCCTCTCTCTCTCTCTCTCTCTGCCCCTCTCTCTCTCTCTCCCCCTCTCTCTATCTCTCTCTCTGAGAGGATGTGTCTCAGTGTTAAGTGTGGCATGCGATTAAATTGATTCATACTCCCTGTCTGTCTCTCTCTCTCTCTCTCTCTCTCTCTCTCTCTCTGCTCTCTCTCTCTCTCCCTCTGAGAGGTTGTGTCTCAGTGTTAAGTGCGGCATGCGATTTAAATTGATTCATACTCACATGCAGTAAATGTGTTTTTCATGGCTAGTTTAAAAGCTTCCATGTCATCAAATAGCCCAGCTGTTATATACACACACACACACACACTTTATAATGTGTAGTGAAATAGCCCAGCTGTAGTATTGCAGTGGTGACTATGACGTTGCTTCTGTGCCTCCTAGTTAATTCATTCCCACTGGTCATTCCACAGAGTGTCTAGTTAATTCATTCCCACTGGTCATTCCACAGAGTGTCTAGTTAATTCATTCCCATTGGTCATTCCACAGAGAGTGTCTAGTTAATTCATTCCCATTGGTCATTCCACAGAGAGTGTCTAGTTAATTCATTCCCATTGGTCATTCCACAGAGAGTGTCTAGTTAATTCATTCCCATTGGTCATTCCACAGAGAGTGTCTAGTTAATTCATTCCCATTGGTCATTCCACAGAGAGTGTCTAGTTAATTCATTCCCATTGGTCATTCCACAGAGTGTCTAGTTAATTCATTCCCATTGGTCATTCCACAGAGAGTGTCTCTGAGTGTTGGTCAACCACCATTAGGGCTGAGAGTGTCTCTGAGTGTTGGTCAACCACCATTAGGGCTGAGAGTGTCTCTTGAGTGTTGGTCAACCACCATTAGGGCTGAGAGTGCTCTGAGTGTTGGTCAACCACCATTAGGGCTGAGAGTGTCTCTGAGTGTTGGTCAACCACCATTAGGGCTGAGAGTGTCTCTGAGTGTTGGTCAACCACCATTAGGGCTGAGAGTGTCTCTGAGTGTTGGTCAACCACCAGTAGGGCTGAGAGTGCTCTGAGTGTTGGTCAACCACCATTAGGGCTGAGAGTGTCTCTGAGTGTTGGTCAACCACCATTAGGGCTGAGAGTGTCTCTGAGTGTTGGTCAACCACCATTAGGGCTGAGAGTGTCTCTGAGTGTTGGTCAACCACCATTAGGGCTGAGAGTGTCTCTGAGTGTTGGTCAACCACCATTAGGGCTGAGAGTGTCTCTGAGTGTTGGTCAACCACCATTAGGGCTGAGAGTGTCTCTGAGTGTTGGTCAACCACCATTAGGGCTGAGAGTGTCTCTGAGTGTTGGTCAACCACCATTAGGGCTGAGAGTGCTCTGAGTGTTGGTCAACCACCATTAGGGCTGAGAGTGTCTCTGAGTGTTGGTCAACCACCATTAGGGCTGAGAGTGTCTCTGAGTGTTGGTCAACCACCATTAGGGCTGAGAGTGCTCTGAGTGTTGGTCAACCACCATTAGGGCTGAGAGTGTCTCTGAGTGTTGGTCAACCACCATTAGGGCTGAGAGTGTCTCTGAGTGTTGGTCAACCACCATTAGGGCTGAGAGTGTCTCTGAGTGTTGGTCAACCACCATTAGGGCTGAGAGTGTCTCTGAGTGTTGGTCAACCACCATTAGGGCTGAGAGTGTCTCTGAGTGTTGGTCAACCACCATTAGGGCTGAGAGTGTCTCTGAGTGTTGGTCAACCACCATCAGGGCTGAGAGTGCTCTGAGTGTTGGTCAACCACCATTAGGGCTGAGAGTGTCTCTGAGTGTTGGTCAACCACCATTAGGGCTGAGAGTGTCTCTGAGTGTTGGTCAACCACCATCAGGGCTGAGAGTGCTCTGAGTGTTGGTCAACCACCATTAGGGCTGAGAGTGTCTCTGAGTGTTGGTCAACCA
This sequence comes from Oncorhynchus tshawytscha, assembly GCF_018296145.1. NCBI lineage: Eukaryota > Metazoa > Chordata > Actinopteri > Salmoniformes > Salmonidae > Oncorhynchus > Oncorhynchus tshawytscha. Next base: position 38,270,021 of record NC_056449.1, on the reverse strand, counting down.
CCATTAGGGCTGAGAGTGTCTCTGAGTGTTGGTCAACCACCATTAGGCTGAGAGTGTCTCTGAGTGTTGGTCAACCACCATTAGGGCTGAGAGTGTCTCTGAGTGTTGGTCAACCACCATTAGGGCTGAGAGTGTCTCTGAGTGTTGGTCAACCACCATTAAGGCTGAGAGTGTCTCTGAGTGTTGGTCAACCACCATTAGGGCTGCTCATTCTGCAACAGCAGGTGTTTTAACGTACGCCCTGTTTTGCAGTCTCACAGCATTCTCAATGGGCCACTCAAAAACGAGATTTTCAAAGTCATTTTAATGCAATTTATTAAGTTGTAAATTCAAGTGTGACCATCTCTTACACAGCATAATGAAATGAAATTACACTTGCGAGTGGATATTAAAAGCTGCAAGTGAATTTTAAGATGTGGTATTTGCGTTTTAGCTTCACAGGTGGTGCTCCTTAGTGGGGATGTTTTGGGTAGATGTAACTTCCCCCCCGTTTTTGGGGGAAAGCTCTGCAACAAAGACTTCATTTAATTCCACACCAGCACATCCTGTTTACCTTAGACCAACTGATAGAGAGAGAAAGAAAGAAAGAAAGAAAGAAAGAAAGAAAGAAAGAAAGAAAGAGAACGAGAACGAAAGAGACAGGGAGAGAGACAAAGAGAGAGAGAGAGACAGAGAGAGAGACAGAGAGATAGACACAGAGAGAGAGATAGAGTCGGAGGAAATACCCTGGCACTACTAATCACGACAGAGTGAAGTCATCAGGGAAGACATAGAGTCTCTCTCTCTGGGATTCTATAGAGGACTAACTTCAGCAGCAACACAAGGTGCTTTTCCTAGATTGGAGACAGTCTGCCCTTGACCAGCACAAAAACAGCATCGAATAGCCCCCATGATATACAACTTTTCAAGGAAGTTAGGAATCAATATACACAGGCAGTTAGGATAGCTAAGGGCTTTTTCAAACAGAAATTTGCATCCTGTAGTACTAACTCTAAATCAAATCAAATCAAATTTTATTTGTCACATACACATGGTTAGCAGATGTTAATGCGAGTGTAGCGAAATGGCTTGTGCTTCTAGTTCCGACAATGCAGTAATAACCAACAAGTAATCTAACTAACAATTCCAAAACGACTGTCTTATACACAGTGTAAGGGGATAAAGAATATGTACATAAGGATATATGAATGAGTGATGGTACAGAGGAGCATAGGCAAGATACAGTAGATGGTATCGAGTACAGTATATACATATGAGATGAGTATGCAAACAAAGTGGCATAGTTAAAGTGGCTAGTGATACATGTATTACATAAGGATGCAGTCGATGATATAGAGTACAGTATATACGTATGCATATGAGATGAATAATGTAGGGTAAGTAACATTATATAAGGTAGCATTGTTTAAAGTGGCTAGTGATATATTTACATTTCCCATCAATTCCCATTATTAAAGTGGCTGGAGTTGAGTCAGTGTCAGTGTCAGTGTGTTGGCAGCAGCCACTCAATGTTAGTGGTGGCTGTTTAACAGTCTGATGGCCTTGAGATAGAAGCTGTTTTTCAGTCTCTCGGTCCCAGCTTTGATGCACCTGTACTGACCTCGCCTTCTGGATGATAGCGGGGTGAACAGGCAGTGGCTCGGGTGGTTGATGTCCTTGATGATCTTTATGGCCTTCCTGTAACATCGGGTGGTGTAGGTGTCCTGGAGGGCAGGTAGTTTGCCCCCGGTGATGCTTTGTGCAGACCTCACTACCCACTGGAGAGCCTTACGGTTGTGGGCGGAGCAGTTGCCGTACCAGGCGGTGATACAGCCCGCCAGGATGCTCTCGATTGTGCATCTGTAGAAGTTTGTAAGTGCTTTTGGTGACAAGCCGAATTTCTTCAGCCTCCTGAGGTTGAAGAGGCGCTGCTGCACCTTCTTCACGATGCTGTCTGTGTGAGTGGACCAATTCAGTTTGTCTGTGATGTGTATGCCGAGGAACTTAAAACTTGCTACCCTCTCCACTACTATTCCATCGATGTGGATAGGGGGGTGTTCCCTCTGCTGTTTCCTGAAGTCCACAATCATCTTCTTAGTTTTGTTGACGTTGAGTGTGAGGTTATTTTCCTGACACCACACTCCGAGGGCCCTCACCTCCTCCCTGTAGGCCGTCTCGTCGTTGTTGGTAATCAAGCCTACCACTGTTGTGTCGTCCGCAAACTTGATGATTGAGTTGGAGGTGTGCGTGGCCACACAGTCGTGGGTGAACAGGGAGTACAGGAGAGGGCTCACTGTAAAGTCCCTGGAGAATAAGAGCACCTCCTTCCAGCTGCCCACTGCTCTGAGGCTAGGAAACAGTGTTACCACTGCCTGGGGCTGGGACTGGGGGGGGTTCATGGTGAGGTCACAGTAGAGTGTGGATCATATTCTGTCACAACACTGACACAGAGGTGAGGATTTTAGTCTATTTACCAAAACAGTTTTCTATGCCAGAATTACAGCGGATCTTGTGATACTAAACACGATAATAGTTTGTGCAGGTTCGGCCCCTTTTACTCCTCTGACACAGGAATAATATACCTTTAGTCTATTCCCAATACAAACTACCTAGAGAAAGATTCATTCTCAACATCTGCTGATGGCTTCTGTTCTTTATGGTCTTATTTCCAGCTAAGGGATGCAGAGTATTTCAGCTATATGTCTTCGAGCCTCTTGATTCCCCTAGCTAGCAGCTGATGCAGATAGACAGTCAGTCAGACTGACAGATTGGACTTTTTCTGCTCCTGAGAGGTCGTGACCCCTTTGTTTGGGAGGTGACAGAAGTTCTAATTTAGAAGGTGCCATGAACCACCCATGGGCAGACAGCTGAGGAGACAAGGAGTAAGAGCAGGACACACACACACACACACAGGATGGGTTCTCACATCATGTTGCTGTATGTGACACTTTGTACCTGACATTTGAAGTGCCCACAGCTCCTCCTCCTCCTCCTCCTCCTCCTCCTCCTCCTCCTCCACTGAAAGCTGGGCTATTCCCATGTCAAGCTCAGTCAGGACACTATGACAAAGGGTCTTTCAGCACACATGCATATTTTACAAGCTCCCTCTGTTCTCTGGCTTTGCTATCTCAAATCAAATCAAATTTTATTTGTCACATACACATGGTTAGCAGATGTTAATGCGAGTGTAGCGAAATGCTTGTGCTTCTAGTTCCGACAATGCAGTAATAACCAACAAGTAATCTAACTAACAATTCCAAAACTACTGTCTTATACACAGTGTAAGGGGATAAAGAATATGTACATAAGGATATATGAATGAGTGATGGTACAGAGCAGCATAGGCAAGATACAGTAGATGGTATCGAGTACAGTATATACATATGAGATGAGTATGTAAACAAAGTGGCATAGTTAAAGTGGCTAGTGATACATGTATTACATAAAGATACAGTCGATGATATAGAGTACAGTATATACGTATGCATATGAGATGAATAATGTAGGGTAAGTAACATTATATAAGGTAGCATTGTTTAAAGTGGCTAGTGATATATTTACATCATTTCCCATCAATTCCCATTATTAAAGTGGCTGGAGTTGAGTCAGTGTCAGTGTGTTGGCAGCAGCCACTCAATGTTAGTGGTGGCTGTTTAACAGTCTGATGGCCTTGAGATAGAAGCTGTTTTTCAGTCTCTCGGTCCCAGCTTTGATGCACCTGTACTGACCTCGCCTTCTGGATGATAGCTGGGTGAACAGGCAGTGGCTCGGGTGGTTGATGTCCTTGATGATCTTTATGGCCTTCCTGTAACATCGGGTGGTGTAGGTGTCCTGGAGGGCAGGTAGTTTCTTCACGATGCTGTCTGTGTGAGTGGACCAATTCAGTTTGTCTGTGATGTCTGTGATGCCGAGGAACTTAAAACTTGCTACTCTCTCCACTACTGTTCCATCGATGTGGATAGGGGGGTGTTCCCTCTGCTGTTTCCTGAAGTCCACAATCATCTCCTTATTTTGTTGACGTTGAGTGTGAGGTTATTTTCCTGACACCACACTCCGAGGGCCCTCACCTCCTCCCTGTAGGCCGTCTCGTCGTTGTTGGTAATCAAGCCTACCACTGTTGTGTCGTCCGCAAACTTGATGATTGAGTTGGAGGCGTGCGTGGCCACGCAGTCGTGGGTGAACAGGGAGTACAGGAGAGGGCTCAGAACGCACCCTTGTGGGGCCCCAGTGTTGAGGATCAGCGGGGAGGAGATGTTGTTGCCTACCCTCACCACCTGGGGGATGGCCCGTCAGGAAGTCCAGTACCCAGTTGCACAGGGCGGGGTCGAGACCCAGGGTCTCGAGCTTGATGACGAGCTTGGAGGGTACTATGGTGTTGAATGCCGAGCTGTAGTCGATGAACAGCATTCTCACATAGGTATTCCTCTTGTCCAGATGGGTTAGGGCAGTGTGCAGTGTCCTAGATGCATTCATCTAATCTGTCCCACTCTCTGGATCCCTCCCAAATGGCACCCTGTTTCCTAGTGCACTATTTTTTTGACCACAGCCCTGGTAGTGCACTTCATATGCAACAGGTTTCCTTTTGGGACCCAGATTCTGTGTTGTGGGAAATGACAGAACAATCGGGGCATGTGTTTATTTTTTTTATTTCACCTTTATTTAACCAGGTAGGCAAGTTGAGAACAAGTTCTCATTTACAACTGCAACCTGGCCAAGATAAAGCATAGCAATTCGACACATACAACAACACAGAGTTACACATGGAGTAAACAAACATACAGTCAATAATACAGTGGAACTGGGGATGAGGTAGGTAGATAGATGGGCTATTTACTGATGGGCTATGTACAGGTGCAGTGATCTGCGAGCTGCTCTGACAGCTGGTGCTTAAAGCTAGTGAGGGAGATATGACTCTCTAACTTCAGAGATTTTTGCAGTTCGTACCGGTCATTGGCAGCAGAGAACTGGAAGGAAAGACGACCAAAGGAGGAATTGGCTTTTGGGGTGACCAGTGAGATATACAGGCCATATATGTGGCCTGCTGGCTTGCTGTGCCACTCCTTATCTCTATGTATAGCTATATGTCTGACTGTACTGGGACCTGTCAATGCTCCCCAAATGAACAGCTGACATATTAAAAACCTGTTGAGGCGAGGGGTTCCCCTACGGGAACTGGTTCAGCTGAAAAGGTGGCGCAGGGAATGCAAAAATATTCTTTAGAAATATTTAACCTCCACACATTGACAAGTCCAATACCTCAAATGAAAGATAAACACCTTGTTCATCTACCCAGCGTGTCAGATTTTTTAAATGTTTTACGGCGAAAACACAGCATATATTTATGTTAGACCACCACCAAAACAAAGAAAAAACGTAGACATTTTGTCCAGCAAAAGATAAAATCATAAAAGCAGGTTTAGAAATCAAATGAATCACTAACCTCTTGAAAATCTTCATCAGATGACAGTCATATGACATGTTACACAGTACATTTATGTTTTGTTCGATAATATGCATTTTATATCCATAAATCTCGGTTTACATTGACTCCATGTTCAGAAAATCCTCCAAAATATCCAGAGGAATTATAGAAAGCTACGCCAGATAACAGAAATACTCATCATAAACTTTGACTAAAGATACATGTTCTACATATAATTAAAGATACACTGGTTCTTAATGCATCCGCTGTGTCACTTTTTTTTGTTACGTTACGGAAAAAGCCTAACATTGCAATAATCTGAGACGGCGCTCAGACGTAACAATATTTTTCCGCCATGTTGGAGTCAACAGAAATACAAAATTACAACATAAATATTCCCTTACCTTTGATGATCGTTCATCAGAATGTAGTGCAAGGAGTCCTGGTTCAACAATAAATCGTTTTGTTTCATAATGTTCAATTCTAGTGTCCAAGTAGCAGCATTTGCTACCACTTTCAGCTAAAATGCCCAAAAAAATGACTTCTGGTCCAGGATAACTTTGCATCAAAACTTCCAAATGACATATTACAGGTCGAAGAAACTGGTCAAACTAAGTGCAGAATCAATCTTCAGGATGTTATAATCATATAGATCCAATAGCATTCCAATCGGATCATTCGTTTTCATCTGGGGCTGATTGGAACAGCCGAAGCACTCAAAGGCAAACGCGCCTCAACAAAATGGAATCCTTTTGCGACACCAACTACTTTCCTTCCCATTAGGTCAAAGTTCAAATGCTCCATTACACTTTCTACTGAATGAGGACATCTAGTGGAAGACGTAGGAAGTGTTTCCAGATCCATAACTTGTTGGGAAGGGAGGGGGCGATGACGTCAAAGTTGCCTCAACTTTCAGGATTTCAAAACTTGTTTGGAAGATTGCCTGCCCTGTGAGTTCTGTTATAATCACAGACATAATTCAAACGGTTTTAGAAACCTCAGAGTGTTTTCTATCCAACATTAATAATATGCATATATTAGCAATTTAGGACAGATTTTGATGCAGTTCACTAGGGGCACGCAATTCATCCAAAGTGGAAATACTGCCCCCTATCTCTAACTGGTTTTAAGGGACGGACAAATCGGGGTTTGCCAGTAGAACGCTACCTGCCCGAATGCATAGTGCCAACGGTAAAGTTTGGTGGAGGAGGAATAATGGTCTGGGGCTGTTTTTCATTGTTCGGGCCCCTTAGTTCCATTGAAAGGAAGTCTTAACGCTACAGCATACAATGACATTCTAGATCTGTGCTTCCAAATTTGTGCCAGTTTAGGGAAAACACTTCCATGTTTTAGTATGACAATGCCCCATAGGGCAGCGCAGAATTTCCCCGGGTTTGGCCGAGGTTGGCCGTCATTGTAATTAAGAATTTGTTCGTAACTGACTTGCCTAGATAAATAAAGGTTACATTTTTTAAAATTCAAATAGAAAATGTAGTGTAGCTACAGGGGGGTACAGTCATACAAGAGCCTATGTGAGACATATGGGAGATGCTGTTGCAATGAAGACATTTTCTCAAACACAAAGTGTCTTTGAAAAAGCCGATCAAAGGGAAGACACTGAACATGTTTCTGTCAGTTCTGCTTTGTTAGTCATGACTGAGAGTTTATCTCAGCACAGCAACATTGGCTGTCCACACATTGCCTTAAAGACAACTGACTTCGTGGCTGGTGTACACCGTGGACATCACGAATCCGCTTCATGTCTAAATCACAGTTCTCCTTCTCTCCCCTTCACTCTTTCCCTCTCCCTCTCCTTTCTCTCTCCTTCTTTCTCTTTCTCTCTCCTTCTCTATCATTCCCTCTCCTTTCTCTCTCCTTCTCTCTTTCTCTTTCTCTCTCCTTCTCTGTACTTCTCTTTCCCTCTTCCTCCATCTCTCTCTTTCCCTCTTCCTCTCTCTCCTCTCCTTCTCTCTTTCCCTCTCCCTCATTCCCTCTCCCTCCCCTTTTCTCCTTCCCACTCCATCTCTCTCTCCTTCTCTCCATCTCTCCATCTCTCTCTCCTTCTCTCTCCTTCCCTCTTCCTCTCTCCCTCTCTCTTTCCCTCTCCTCTCCCTTTCCATCTCTCTCTCCTTCTCTCTTTCCCTCTCTCTCTCCTTCTCTATCCTTCTCTCTTTTCCCTCTCTCTGTCCTTCTCATTTCCCTCTCCCTCTTCTTATCTCTTTCCCTCTCCTCTCTTTCCCTCTCTCTCTCCTTCTCGTCTTTCCCTCTCCCTCTCTCTCTCCTTCTCTCTTCCTCTATCAGAAGAAGGCGAGTGATGCCATAAGTCTTTTCCCATGAAGATTCCTAAAATGAGAAAGAAGATCAGGGCTCAGCAGTACTTCTGACAGCGGAAGTCTTCCTTCCTACCGCCCACAGCTTGACTCCCATTGAGACCAATGTAGTACATGAACTATATTTCAAAGCAGAAGATGCATTTTCTCCTTAACGCTCAGACAATGCCTCTCTCTGCCTCTCTATAAACCTCAAGGTGGCTTAAAGTACAAGCATCATCCTTTCACAAATTAGCTATCAAATTAAATCAAATCAGCTATAACTCATTTGGTTTCTAACATGCTGACCACACTACCCGCATTGCGTGCGCGAACGTTGCAAAAATACATTAACACATACATTTGAAGTCGGAAGTTTACATACACCTTAGCCAAATACATTTAAACTCAGTTTTGCACATTTAATCCAAGTAAATATTCCCTGTCTTAGGTCAGTTAGGATCACCACTTTATTTTAAGAATGTGAAATGTCAGAATAATAGTAGAGAGAATGATTTATTTCAGCTTTTATTACTTTCATCACATTCCCAGTGGGTCAGAAGATTACATACACTCAATTTGTATTTGGTAGGATTGCCTTATAATTGTTAAACTTGGGACAAACATTTTGAGTAGCCTTCCACAAGCTTCCCACAATATGTTGGGTCAATTTTGGTCCATTCCTCCTGACAGAGCTGGTGAAACGGAGTCAGGTTTGTAGGCCTCCTTGCTGGCACACACTTTATCAGTTCTACCCACAAATTTTCTATAGGATTGAGGTCAGGGCTTTGTGATGGCCTCTCCAATACCTTGAATTTGTTGTCCTTAAGCCATTTTGCCACAACTTTGGAAGCATGCTTTGGGTCATTGTCCATTTGGAGGCCCATTTGCAACCAAGCTTCAACTTCCTGACTGATGTCTTGAGATGTTGCTTCAAAATATCCACATAATTTTCCTACCTCATTATGCCATCTACTTTGTGAAGCACACCAGTCCCTCCTGCAGCAAAGCACCCCAAAACATGATGCTTGTCACGTTCTGACCTTTATTTCCTTTGTTTTGTCATTATTTAGTATGGTCAGGGCGTGAGTTGGGTGGGTAGTCTATGTTTGTTTTTCTATGATTTGGGTATTTCTATGTTTCGGCCTAGTATGGTTCTCAATCAGAGGCAGGTGTCATTAGTTGTCTCTGATTGAGAATCATACTTAGGTAGCCTGGGTTTCACTGTGTGTTTGTGGGTGATGGTTCCTGTCTCTGTCTTTGCACCAGATAGGACTGTTTAGGTTTTCCTTGTTTATTGTTTTGTAGTGTTCATGTGTACATTTACATATTAAAAGAACCATGGACACTTACCACGCCGCATTTTGGTCCTCCGATCCTTCTCGCCTCTCCTCTTCAGATGAAGAGGAGGAAACCCTTGACAATGCTGCCACCCCCGTGCTTCAGGGTTGGGATGGTGTTCTTCAGCTTGCAAGCCTACCCTTTTTCTCCAAACATAACAATGTCATTATCGCCAAACAGTTCTATTTTCGTTTCATCAGACCAAAGGACATTTCTCCAAAAAGTACAATCTTTGTCCCCATGTGCAGTTGCAAACCGTAGTCTGGCTTTTTTATGGCGGTTTTGGAGCAGTGGCTTCTTCCTTGCTGAGTGGCCTTTCAGATTATGTCGATATAGGACTCGTTTTACTGTGGATATAGACACTTTGTACCTGTTTCCTCCAGCATCTTCACAAGGTCATTTGCTGTTGTTCTGGGATTGATTTGCACTTTTTGCACCAAATACTTTCATCTCTAGGAAACAGAACGCGTCTCCTTCCTGAGCGGTATGACGGCTGCGTGGTCCCATGGTGTTTATATTTGCGTACTATGATGAACGTGGTACCTTCAGGCGTTTGGAAATTGCTCCCAAGGATTAACCAGACTTGTGGAGGTCTATATATTTCGCACAGGTCAACGAGCATCTGCATAGCCAGGCGCTATAATTGTTTTTGATGCTTGACGAGCTGCAAGTCCCGCCTCTCCAATCTCCTCAATGGTTTTTAAAAGCATATACCAACGTGGGTGATTGAAAGATGAAGTGATGTCCACACTCCTGTCCAGTTGGTGGTGGTAATGCACCTTAAAGTTGGTTGCCAACTGCCATATAAAGTCCAAAGTAGAAAAAGAAGAAGAAAAAGAAGACTGAACGAGGAGAGATTACTAGAAACTAACTTTGTTTCCTCTTTTTTCTGTGGATTAATTGTCGGAGAAGAGAACACACCATTTTTTTGTGACTCGAAATGTAAAAATTCTACAAAGATCCAGGGAAAAAAGGACCTTTTGCATTTCAGGTAAAATACCAACCCAACGTTTATATCCCAGGACAAATGAGCTAGCAACAGCAAGCTAGCTAACTAAATGTGTTACATTCCCCAGTTTCTGTGTTGTAGTTTGTGTATTTGCATGTGTGTATTTCAGGAAATGGCTTCCTGAAATCCCTCAAGCAGCTGATTGGTTGACTCCATGGCTAATTGGAGAGCTGACCCCGCCCCCTCGTCAGTTACAGCTGCAGCCCATTAGACTCCTTCTCCAGTTATAAAAGCCAGTGTTCGTTCTGTTCAGGAGAGAGATCATTGCAGGCTGAGATCATTGCAGAAAGATGATTGCTGAGAGAGGAGGTTGATAGCTGAGGGTTATAGCATGTGTTGGTTGTTACTCAGAAAGCGATTTGCTATGTACTATGTTAGTTGTTGCTGAGGGAGCTGATTGATTATGTCTGTTGTGTGTCAATAGGACACCGTGTTCTGATCATTGAAATTGTTTGTCATCCTTACTCGCACCTACAGTCCTCTTTCACTTCACGGGGAGTTGAGTTGCAGCAGGGTGTTGCGTTCCTCTCTTCACAGAGGCAAAACAAATGTCCATGAACGTTGACTGTGTTTCGACCTGTCACCAAATTAATATAATTGGTTCAGAGTTTATTTAGATATTTCAACCTGTGTGTCCTATTCACGTCTGATGTGGGTGGACAACAGCGGACACATGTCAGCATGTCAGCCTCGGGGAGGCATGAGTGGAGTTTTCATGTGAATAAACTATTCATTTCTGTGACTCAGATCTGTTGCAAAACAGAAAGGTTAGTTTATTACAGGGTACTGATTTATTCATGAGGTACTGGCTAGCGTCCCAAATTGCACCCTATTCCTTATATAGTGCACTTCTTTAGACAACGGTTCATAGGGCTCTGGTTAAAAGGGTGCCATTTGGGACACAGAAAATGTAATTAAATGCAGCCTCTGAAACGTTGAGGAAAACCCAGCAGCGATACAACAAATGACACAGATGTTGTTCCTTTTATGTCTTGTAATAAACGCTGAGCGTACTCTTATTCAGACAGAAGTCCCACTGAACTACAGTAGTCTCTACAGCATTACAGTGGTAATGCCCACTGAAGTCCCACTGAACTACAGTAGTCTCTACAGCATTACAGTGGTAATGAGAAGGCCCACTGTCTGAACTACAGTAGTCTCTACAGCATTACAGTGGTAATGAGAAGTCCCACTGAACTACAGTAGTCTCTACAGCATTACAGTGGTAATGAGAAGGCCCACTGAACTACAGTAGTCTCTACAGCATTACAGTGGTAATGAGAAGTCCCACTGTCTGAACTACAGTAGTCTCTACAGCATTACAGTGGTAATGAGAAGTCCCACTGAACTACAGTAGTCTCTACAGCATTACAGTGGTAATGAGAAGGCCCACTGAACTACAGTAGTCTCTACAGCATTACAGTGGTAATGAGAAGTCCCACTGTCTGAACTACAGTAGTCTCTACAGCATTACAGTGGTAATGAGAAGTCCCACTGAACTACAGTAGTCTCTACAGCATTACAGTGGTAATACAGCATTACAGTGGTAATGAGGCCCACTGAACTACAGTAGTCTCTACAGCATTACAGTGGTAATGAGAAGGCCCACTGAACTACAGTAGTCTCTACAGCATTACAGTGGTAATGAGAAGGCCCACTGAACTACAGTAGTCTCTACAGCATTACAGTGGTAATGAGAAGTCCCACTGAACTACAGTAGTCTCTACAGCATTACAGTGGTAATGAGAAGGCCCACTGAACTACAGTAGTCTCTACAGCATTACAGTGGTAATGAGAAGGCCCACTGAACTACAGTAGTCTCTACAGCATTACAGCGGTAATGAGAAGGCCCACTGTCTGATGACCCGATAGCATCGCATCACATTTAATCTCATTTCATGTGTCTGAAACATGTGGGCAACCAAGTCGAAACCCACAGACAGACAGGCAGGGAGAGTTTGACCTTGCAGCACTTTAGTCAATCAGCGAAATTACCCATCCCCATCTGTCTGCCTTATCTGTCTGTCTGCCTTATCTGTGTCCAAAATCTCTGTCTGTCTCTCCCTCCCCCTGTCTGTAGCTGTGTGTGCGTGCATGCATGCAAGCTTTTGTGTGTATGTGTGTGTGTGTGTGTCATTCCTTCCCCTATTTACTCCTGTCTGATTCTATCCCCACCTTCCAGTCCTGTCTGATTCTATCCCTCCCTTCCAGTCCTGTCTGATTCTATCCCTCCCTTCCAGTCCTGTCTGATTCTATCCCTCCCTTCCAGTCCTGTCTGATTCTATCCCTCCCTTCCACTCCTGTCTGATTCTATCCCTCCCTTCCAGTCCTGTCTGATTCTATCTCTCCCTTCCAGTCCTGTCTGATTCTATCCCTCCCTTCCAGTCCTGTCTGATTCTATCCCTCCCTTCCAGTCCTGTCTGATTCTATCCCTCCCTTCCAGTCCTGTCTGATTCTATCTCTCCATTCCAGTTCTGTCTGATTCTCTCTCCCTTCCAGTCCTGTCTGATTATATGCCTCCCTTCCAGTCCTGTCTGATTCTATCTCTCCCTTCCAGTCCGAGGCCAAACCTTGTCCTCCTCATGTTGTTAAATTCTTCCCAATTCCATTTCAGGGAAATGTGACGCCTCTGCGTCCAAAATTGCACCCTATTTTATATGTAGTGCACTACTTTTGACCAGGGCCAGTAGCAGAGCTTCCCAGGCTTAGTCTGCCAGGACCTCTATTTGAAACAGACTTTGATAATCATTGACCTCCCCTGAGCTGTGTCATCTGGCTGTGCCCCCGGTCAGACGTAGCTGGAGCCAGCTGCTTGGTTATTCAGTCCCAACAGGTTGTGCGACTTTGTGTAACAGTGTAACTTTAGACCGTCCCGTCGCCCATACCCGGGCGCGAACCAGGGACCCTCTGCACACATCAACAACAGTCACCCTCGAAGCATCGTTACCCATTGCTCCACAAAAGCCGCGGCCCTTGCAGAGCAAGGGGAACCACTACTTCAAGGTCTCAGAGCAAGTGACGCCACCGATTGAAACGCTATTTAGCGTGCACCACCGCTAACCGTTTCACATCCGTTACATTTGCATCCCAAGTAGCACACTATTCTCTACATGGCCTACTATAGGCCTGGTCAAAAATAGTGTAATTTATGGAAAATAGGGTGCTATATTGCTGCCAGCTGGTCCAGTGTCTTCACGTAAAACGGCTGTATAATGTTTTATCCCACAGCCAGCTGGTCCCGTGTCTTCATGTAAAACAGAAAAACAGAGCTCTCATGTAGGTCCTACTCCCAGGCCTGACTCAGACAAAGAAATGAAACCATAATCTAAATAGATTGAGAGCTCAATCTTGTTGGAGCGGCAATGAACACCATTGAAGGGAATTCAGCTGCCATACTGAAGCCTGTTTTTCAACTGCAGCTAGATTTTTTAAATTAGATTTTTTTTCAGCTATACAGGATGTCAATGCGCATGATGGTGAATGTTGTTCTACTGTAGCTGAACTGTGACAAAGCAAATAAACACTGTAGAGTGACTGAGGTAGAACTGTGACTCACAGCAAATAAACACTGTAGAGTGACTGAGATAGAACTGTGACTGCGTACTTTACATCTGCCAGCCATTACTGAACTACCCCAAATGTTTCTCCTTTCCCTTCTCTACTGGCTACTGCCCTTGTGTCAACCCATTCCCAGACAGGAGAGGAGAGGAGAGGAGAGGAGAGGGAGAGGAGAGGAGAGGAGAGGAGAGGAGAGGAGAGGAGAGGAGAGGAGAGGAGAGGAGAGGAGAGGAGAGGAGAGGAGAGGAGAGGAGAGGAGAGGAGGGGAGGGGAGGGGAGGGGAGGAGACCTCTCCAACAGAGGAGGACAGTACAGTACATGAAGGGTCTTCTTCTCTCTGTCACTGTGGCAGCAGCAACTGTAATGTATAATTTCCAAAAACGTGCTTTTTGTTATCAAGCCGTCACAGAACTGCCCATTCCCTCTCCTTTCCTCTACTGTACTGGCTGCTGTCCTCCTGCCAAACCATTCCCACACAGAGAAGAAGACTGTCTCTCCTACAGGGTCTGCCTCTCTGTATCCAAGAATGTCGTTGTGGCTCGGTGGCTGACAGAAGGCTTAGTCTGATTCCTCACCTGCAGAGGCTACCGTCCATCTATCTCTACATCTGCTTCTGGCTTCAGACACTCACACTATAAAACCACCTTCGTCATTTCACACTATATAACACCTTCCTCATCTCACACTATAATGACACCTTCCTCATTTTCCTCATCTCACACTATGACACCTTCCTCATCTCACACTATAATAACACCTTCCTCATCTTCCTCATCTCACACTGTAATAACACCTTCCTCATCTCACACTGTAATTACACCTTCCTCATCTTCCTCATCTCACACTATAATAACACCTTCCTCATCTTCCTCATCTCACACTATAATAACACCTTCCTCATCTCACACTATAATAACATCTTCCTCATCTTCCTCATCTCACACTATAATAACATCTTCCTCATCTTCCTCATATCACACTATAATAACACCTTCTTCATCTCACACTACAATAACACCTTCCTCATCTTCTTTATCTCACTGTGGCTCTAAAAACTGTGCAGGGCCCACTGAGCTCATGTATGATATAAGCAGTGTTATCACACACACACACACACACAAGCACGCATACACACACACATGCATACACACACACACATGCATACACACACACACACAAGCATACACACACACACGCATACACACACACACACACATGCATACACACACTCACACACGCATACACACACACACATGCACCTATCCCCCTAAACTGAGCCCACTGGGCTCATGTGTACTCTCAGTCATGTTATCAGCGTGCATAAAGGGATAACGGTAGTGATTGATTCAGACACCATAGGACTCATAATGATAAAGTCTTGCCATTGCTGCCCTCAAGGTATACTGTGATATCAAAACATATTTCTTACAAAAGTTGATTTTTTTTAATGAATTCCCTTCCAAAGTTGAGCCTTCCTCTGGGTTTTATATTACACAAGAAATAAAAAAAAGTAAAGTTTTGACACAAAGGTGTAAGAAACAGGGAATGTAGAACAGGGAATGTAGAACAGGGAATGTAGAACAGGGAATGTAGAACAGGGAATGTAGAACGGGGAATGTAGAACAGGGAATGTAGAACAGGGAATGTAGAACAGGGAATGTAGAACAGGGAATGTAAGAACAGGGAATGTAGAACAGGGAATGTAGAACGGGGAATGTAGAACAGGGAATGTAGAACAGGGAATGTAGAACAGGGAATGTAAGAACAGGGAATGTAGAACAGGGAATGTAGAACAGGGAATGTAGAACAGGGAATGTAAGAACAGGGAATGTAGAACAGGGAATGTAGAACAGGGAATGTAAGAACAGGGAATGTAAGAACAGGGAATGTAGAACAGGGAATGTAGAACAGGGAATGTAGAACAGGGAATGTAGAACAGGGAATGTAAGAACAGGGAATGTAGAACAGGGAATGTAGAACAGGGAATGTAGAACAGGGAATGTAAGAACAGGGAATGTAGAACAGGGAATGTAAGAACAGGGAATGTAGAACAGGGAATGTAGAACAGGGAATGTAGAACAGGGAATGTAAGAACAGGGAATGTAGAACAGGGAATGTAGAACAGGGAATGTAAGAACAGGGAATGTAGAACAGGGAATGTAGAACAGGGAATGTAGAACAGGGAATGTAAGAACAGGGAATGTAGAACAGGGAATGTAGAACAGGGAATGTAAGAACAGGGAATGTAAGAACAGGGAATGTAGAACAGGAATGTAGAACAGGGAATGTAGAACAGGGAATGTAAGAACAGGGAATGTCCTTCAGTCCAAACCTCAGTCCCAATTGTGATTTCTTTTGTCTTTTGAATAGCTGTGAAAACCTTTCAAGGACTATTTGCAAAACAAATGCATTGAAACTCTGGTTGGGTGATTGGTCAAATGTTCTATTGAAGGGAAAACATGACGGCTACTGGTCCTCAAATATTTGCAGGCCTCATTGATTTACATAAGAGACATGCCCTGTTGTGAAGAACAAATTGTATTTTGAATGTTTTTTTGATGAACGTATTGAGAAAGATATGTAGGGGGCACAAGTTGATAATGCTACCTTACTAGATGCCCTAACACATAATCCTGTAATATATTAACATTAGATGACCTAACATATACTGATCAAATGTATTGACAATTAATTACTGTCATGGACTCTTCACCTACAGGAGTTATTGAAAACTTAACGTTCCACAAGAAACAGTATGAATTTAAACTTGTCTTATGTTAAACTCACTTAAACTGACTTCACACCCCACTCATTCGCTGTAATACCTTTCTAGTGAGAAGGTATACCGAGGTATACAGTTACTGTATTTTTCTGCTCAGTTAGGAGACCGTGTGTAGGACTTATTTTATGCTGGATGGATGTTTAGCGTGCACACAAACACACACACACATTTTCTCGGATGAGACGGGGAGAAGAAGACAACAGCTGGCAGACACTTAATTCAATACTGAGCCGCCTGCTGAAAACCTCCAGACGCAGACGCAGTAGTCAACAAACACACTAAATCCTTTACTAAATCAGCTTACACAGCAATGCTCTTCATTAACTATAGTACCTCATTATGTCCAGTCATTGAGTTAAAATAAGAGTTACTAAACCCCGGGGTTAATGATGTAGTGTAAACTACGTGGTTCGAGTCCTGAATGCTGATTGGCTGACAGCCGTAGTATATCAGACCATATACCATGGGTATGACAAAACATGTATTTTTTTTACTGCTCTAATTACGGTGGTAAACAGTTTATACTGGCAATAAGGCACATCAGGGGGTTGTGATGTATGGCCAGTATACCCTGACTAAGGGCTGTGTTCAGGTATTGTGTCCAGAACAGCCCTTAGCCGTGGTATATTGGCCATATACCACACCTCCTCAGGCCTTATTACTTAAGTGTAAACCACGTGGTTCGAGCCCTGAATGCTGATTGGCTGAAAGCTGTGGTATATCAGACCGTATACTGTATCACAGTTATGATAAAACATTTGCTTTTACTGCTCTAATTTACGTTGGTAACCAGTACATAATAGCAACAGGGCACCATGGGGGGTTGTGGTATATGGCTAATATGGGGCTGTGTCTAGGCACTCCACATTGCATTGTGCCTAAGAACAGTCCTTAGCCGTGGTATATTGGCCATTTTCCACACACCCCTTGGGCCACATTGCTTAAATATACACTGAGTGTACGAAACATTAAGGACACCTGCTCATTCCATGACATAGACTGACCAGGTGAATCCAGGTGAAAGCTACGATCCCTTGTTGATGTCACTTGTTAGATGAAGGGGAGGAGACGGGTTAAAGAAGGATTTTGAAGCTTTGAGACAATGGAGACATGGTATGTGTATGTGTGCCATTCAGAGGGTGAATACACATCCTTTCTAGGGAGTTTTTCCTAGCCACCGTGCTTCTACACCTGCATTGCTTGCTGTTTGGGGTTTTAGGCTGGGTTTCTGTACAGCACTTTGAGATATCAGCTGATGTACGAAGGGCTATATAAATAAATTTGATTTGATTTGATTTGAATGGGCAAGACGAAAGCTGTAAGTGCCTTGGAACAGGGTATGTTAGTAGATGCCAGGCTTGTGTCAAAAACTGTAATGCTGCTGGGTTTTTGATTGCTCAACAGTTTCCAGTGTGTATCAAGAATGGTCCATCACCCAAAGGACATCCAGTCAACTTGACACAACTGTGGGAAGCATTGGACTCAACATGAACCAACATCCCTGTGGAACGCTTT
The DNA here is from genome assembly GCF_018296145.1 of Oncorhynchus tshawytscha. Classification (NCBI taxonomy): domain Eukaryota; kingdom Metazoa; phylum Chordata; class Actinopteri; order Salmoniformes; family Salmonidae; genus Oncorhynchus; species Oncorhynchus tshawytscha. The sequence goes on along the minus strand of NC_056449.1, from coordinate 38,252,106 downwards.
TGACACCTTGAAGGGTCCATGCCCCGATGAAATTGAGGCTGTTCTGAGACCAAAAGAGGGGGGAGGGGGGTGCAACTCAATGTTAGGAAGGTGTTCTTATGGGTTTGTACACTCAGTGTATATCTAAGAGTTACTGCCCTGTACTATTCAGTCTGTCCCATTCTTTATATAGGTTACTACTTTTCAGGACCAATAGGTCTCTGCTCACAAGTAGTGCACTATGGAAGGAATAACGTCTCATTTGTGATGCAGACATTATCTTAGCTAGCCTGCTATGCATACAAATGAACTCTGAGTGGTTTTCTCTCTCCTAATGATAATGGGCCATCATTATGTTAGCCAGCGAGCAGCTCAGTCCTGTTACTGATATTGATCTGTTGTTATGGACTGAAACGCAAAGGTTTTCACATGAAGGTTCTTCCTCTGAGCCAGTTTGCTACAGCAGGAAATCGCTCCTGCAGCAAAAGGAAATGTGAATTATTATGCGGATTATAACTAATGGACATTTATGTCAGGGTTGTTAACATTTTTCGTAAGAGAAAATCAGGTCTGAAATTTCTACGTGGAAATGACAAACTTCGGGAGCCTTTTTAAACCTCGGTGTTTTAAATTTCCTGCATTGCAGTTTTCATCATGTCTGAGACATTTCTAGAACAGTGAGGAGGAGGAAGGCAGGTCAGGGCTTCGCTGCGCTGCGCTGAACTATACAACCTATGACGGCTTCCGGTTTATTGATTTTGAAAAGGAGGCGTACACAATCCTTTCGGCAAAACTGAAAAAGGAGGGGAGATCTTCGTGGGCTATACTCGGCCTTGTCTCAGGATGGTAAGTTTGTGGTTGGAGATATCTCTCTAGTGGTGTGGAGGCTGTGCTTTGGCAAAGTGGGTGTGGTTATATCCTGTCTGTTTGGTCCTGTCCAGGGGTAGCGTTATCTTATCTCATCTCACCTCATTTGCTCACATTGTATATAGACTTGTTTTTCTACTGTATTATTGACTATATGTTTGTTTTACTCCATGTGTAACTCTGTGTTGTTGTATATGTCAAACTGCTTTGCTTTATCTTGGCCAGGTCTCTCTCAGGTCTCTCTCTCTCTCTGAGGACCTGAGCCCTAGGACCATGCCTCAGGACTACCTGGCCTGATGTCTCCTTGCTGTCCCCAGTCCACCTGGTCGCGCTGCTGCTCCAATTTCAACTGTTCTGCCTGCGGCTATTGAATCCTGACCTGTTCACCGGACGTGCTACCTGTCCCAGACCTGCTGTTTTCAACTCTCTAGAGACAGCAGGAGCGGTAGAGATACTCTGAATGATCGGCTATGAAAAGCCAACTAACATTTACTATTGAGAAGCTGACCAGTTGCACCATCTACAACCACTATGATTATTATTATTTGACCCTGCTGGTCATCTATTAACATTTGAACATCTTGGCCATGTTCTGTTATAATCTCCACCCGGCACAGCCAGAAGAGGACTGGCCACCCCACATAGCCTGGTTCCTCTCTAGGTTTCTTTCTAGGTTTTGGCCTTTCTAGGGAGTTTTTCTTAGCCACCCTGCTTCTACACCTGCATTGCTTGCTGTTTGGGGTTTTAGACTGGGTTTCTGTACAGCATTTTGTGACATCAGCTGATGTAAGAAGGGCTTTATAAATAAATTCAATTGAAACATGATTTAACTAGTTAAAGGCTGATTTGTAAATCATATATACACAAATACAATTTTTAAAAACCAGACACCACACTTCCTATGCATCTTGTAAATACTTTAAAACTGGTTCATCTCAATATCTAATGCCCTTCATCTGCATTGATCTGATAAACACAGGACAGGTGCAGTATTTCATCAAATGAGATTTCATTTGAACCAGTAGAGAATGTAAAACACTTTATTGAAAGTTCATTATCCAAGGGTTATAAATACATAATACATGCATTATAAATATTATAATTGTATAAATACAAGTTCAGTCTGTATTTCAATGCACATCTGATGTGCATTATAAACACAGAGGAAGAAAGAGGTGGCTAGAGAGGTGTAAAAGACAGAAAGGGAAAGAGGTAAGAAGAGAGGAGCAGGGAAGACAGCATATGATTAATGAATCACAGTGCTACACTAATATTCTCTCAGTTCATCACAATTACATAATAGTGTCTCTAGTGGTGTCTCTTAACCAGCCTTGGACTCCCAGTCGGCCCAAAGGTTATCTTAAGCGCGGGTGAGGTGGCGATGATGGGACTGGGGGTTGGCATCCTCTCTTACATCAAAACATACCTGCAGATGAGAGACAGATGGAGAGAGAGAGCATGATTAAGCCTTGTGTTTTTTTTTAATTCGAACACTGTCAGTCATCATAATGATCAGGAGGTGAAATGCAAAATGACCTTGGATCATTAACTCTGGGACTACTGCATCTCTATCTGTATTTCAATGTAAAGCATCTCTTTAATAATACTTCCTGTTGACCCGACCATGTGACCTCTCACCTCTGATCATGTTGTGCCCTCTTTGTAGCCAGTTCAGATTCAGGAGGGGTTCACCGGCACAGCTGATATAACCTAGAGGATTTAGGGAGAAGGGAGAGAGGGATGAAGTTAAGGAAAGAGACTGTTATTGAGAAAAAAATGGTAGTTAAAGAGGCCGTGTTCAACAGGAATCTGTGTGTGTGGCCTCACCTGGTGTCCACACTAAGTGGCTGCAGAGTACTTTATGCTGAAAAACCTGCACAGACACACAAGGACAAACAATATAGAGTAGTTACAGAAATAATGAAGTGTCTTACTATTCTCCATGGTTGGCCCTCTTGCCTATTCTTTGAAGGTGGAAGGAGCCACAGTTACACCTGAGCCTGCACAACACAATGCATCAATCAGGTTGATACATGAGTGTGTAGGTATGGGTTATAGGCTGTCTAATTGTTCTACATCTTTTTCAATATGGGTGATTTAAAATAGCCTGTTTTGTGTCGTGGAAATTTCCTCTATTTACCAAATCATGGGAGCAAACCACACACACAAGTCAGAGTTCATTATCAAAGGCCATCTTTAATTATATCAGCTCTATCACAATCCGGTGACTCTCAGGTAATTCAGTGTCTCTCACTGAATTCTCTGAGAGCCCCTTCCACATTGCAATAGCCTTTTGACTTTCAACAGTTCAGTATCTCTAATGAAAAGTTGAGAGTCCCCCCACAACGGCAAAATGGGATCCTTTATAGCAAAGATACACAGGATAAAACAGCATCGGCATAATTCATCGTTCAGCTTTGTCTCCTTTCTCAAACCCCAGAACCATAAACCAATCCTCCATATCAACAGGCATATATCAAATCCATCCTATCTTGACAAGATCACAGAGACACACTGACTGGCACACAGACATTGTGGAGTCAAGAGATATGTTTACACATGATGATACTTTGACCTCTCCCCTCTCTGCGGCCCATGCAACTTAGTCTTGACATAGAACAGATACTGCAAACCCTGCCACAGTATTATACAGAAATAACATTCTCGATGAGAAGTAATTTAAACACATTTGATGAATATAAAACATCTTACATATGTTACCAACAAATTCTGAATCTTCCACGACATCACACCCTTACCTAAACAGCACCCTCATCTGAAAAGGGAGAGAAACTGGGAATTGAATAACTGCAGTTGAAATAGTGAGGTAAATGGAAGAATACTCGTATTGCAGGGAACAGCACCCTCTTTGAAGAAGTAGGAGGTGAAGATCTCCCGCACACGGATTCCCTCTCTTGCTGCGTTGTTGGACCCCGTCCTTGAAACATCCTGCAGAGCAGTAGACTTCACCTCTGGCACACGGCGGCGAGCTGCAGATCCACTCCTGGTCCTCATGTCCATTCCCTTGAAGTCATGCAGGACACAGGTAGCCTTCACACATGCCTGAATTCCCCCACGGGACAGTCCCAGATGGCCCTGGTCACCCAACCGTGCAGTGCCCTACATGGTAACTGTAGGCAATTGTTTTAAGGAATCTCCAGTTACAAGGTATCTGTAGGAATATGGAAGATGATGTAATTATTAGACTTTTACATCACCAGGTCATTGTGGATTACTAAAGTATAGTTTCCCTGATAACAAATCATGATAACATTGGATTGATAGATGCATGTGCACACACATGTTCATGTGTAGCATGTGACAACAGCAGGATCATATCAAGGATAGCATCACAAATTAATACATAAATACCACTTGAAGCTTGATGATGAGTTGATCATCTGAATCAGCTGCATAGTGCTGAGGCATAGATCAAAATGTGCCCCTCTTTGAGTCCCCAGAACCAGGACTGAGAGCCAATGCTCTTCATTGGGACCTCTTCATCTGCACACAGGCTTTCATAGCTCTCAATATCTGAGGACAGAAAACCTAAACCTACTATTATCTCCGTCCTCACTTCTATTATCTCCGTTCTCACTTCTATTATCTCCATCCTCACTTCTATTATCTCCGTCCTCACTTCTATTATCTCCGTCCTCACTTCTATTATCTCCGTCCTCACTTCTATTATCTCCGTCCTCACTTCTATTATCTCCGTCCTCACTTCTATTATCTCTGTCCTCACTTCTATTATCTCCGTCCTCACTTCTGGGGACTGGAACTACACGAAAGCACCTACCTTATCCAGGATAGCCTACTTTCTCACTTTAAACAGTTGGGGCTGCTATCCTTTCACCCTCCTCCAAGGCTGATAGCTAGCTACCAACAAATGCATTTGGAGTTTGTTTTTTACAGTGATAAATACATCAAGATAGCTAGCTAATATAAAGTTAGGTAGCTGGTAATATTTAATTAACTTAGATAGCTATCTATACAGTATGTAAAGTGGGCTAGATAGACAGCTAGTTACATTAGCACCTCATTTGAGATAACCTGCACTGTAGCTAGTTAGCTAATAATAAAAAATTAAAAATCTAAATGGATTTAATACCTGAATAGGTTGTCCCAGCCATGTGGACGATTGGAAACAGGGCAGCAAGGTTTGTGTGTCACCTGCACGTTTTAGATCATATTACTATTGACCTGTGAATACATGAATGAAATGGAGAATGGATTAAACTATGTACCCATTTAACAACCAGACCTTCATACAAACTTGCTATGCTGAATTCTTGACGCACAATCTAACATGCTGCCAGCACGCCCACAAGAGAGCTACTCTGGATGGTCGAAGCGGATTTCTGCAATTTACCGGTGCTAGTGTACCCGAGCCGTAAACCAGCATTTCCCAAACCCGGTCCTGGGGACGCTAAGGGGTGCACGTTTTGGTTTTTGCCCGAACTCTACACAGCGGATACACTGTAAAACTGGATGAGTTCTGGCTACTAAATACTTTTTTAGGAAAACTGATTACCTCAAAATTCTGTTAAGAACCTTAAAATAGCTGAAGTTAGCAGTACTACCACGGGGCGGCAGGGTAGCCTAGTGGTTAGAGCGTTGGACTAAAAACCGGAAGGTTGCAAGTTCAAACCCCCGACCTGACAAGGTACAAATCTGTCGTTCTTCCCCTGAACAGGCAGTTAACCCACTGTTCCTAGGCTGTCATTGAAAATAAGAATTTGTTCTTAACTGACTTGCCTAGTAAAATAAAACATTAAAATAAATATGAGTAATAAAAAATTCTGCTCTTTGAATAAAGTATACTCACATTGTCATGTAAATCATCTTAGTTATTTATGATTTCCTCTACATTAAAAAAACACGAGTTAAATTAAATCAATATTGTAACATGAACACCACAATCTTTTTATGTCAAAGTCACTTAATAAGTGTGTAGGTGCAATACTTGAAATGTTTGAGTTTAGCAAAGTCACCCTTACTAACAGTATACATTGTAATTCACCATTACTTAAATGTAACTGTACGTTTACTTGGAACATTTTAGGAAACTGATGAGCAAAATTTTTCTCAATTAGCCTTAACTCAAATAAACAGTAAATACAAGGCAGTGGGTTAACTACACTGGAAAAGCAAAAGTTCAGAAGCACCTTAGACAATTACACATTGTCAACTTCACAGTGCAGGTGTGAAAAAACATATTCAAACCTCCAAAACTGCTCTGTTCCATAAAGGGTAAACAGGTTGCCTCGGGCCAGAGAGGAAGAGGTGAAAAGAGAGGTAAATGAGAGTGTTGGATTTGGTCAACAAAATGTTTTAATGGCTTATTTGCTACGTGAGGTTTATTTGATCTAACTAAAAGTTGTGTAATGGTTAGGTTGTTAGATGTGCAGTGATATATGGTAAGTAGGACACGTGACATCCCTGAAACGTTGAGAAAAAATTATATTGGAGTTCTCTCGAGACAGCTATGTATATTCATGACATGAAGCTAGAAGCAAAGCATCTCTCTCCATGTTACCCACACCTGGTCCCCATCATTACCCACATCGTTACACACACCTGGTCCCCATCATTACCCACACCTGGTCCCCATCATTACCCACACCTGGTCCCCATCATTACCCACACCTGGTCCCCATCATTACCCACACCAGACCCCCATCATTACCCACACCAGGTCCCCATCATTACCCACACCTGGTCCCCATCGTTACCCACACCTGGTCCCCATCGTTACCCACACCAGGTCCCCATCATTACCCACACCAGGTCCCCATCATTACCCACACCAGGCCCCCATCATTACCCACACCAGGTCCCCATCATTACCCACACCTGGTCCCCATCATTACCCACACCAGGTCCCCATCATTACCCACACCTGGTCCCCATCATTACCCACACCTGGTCCCCATCATTACCCACACCTGGTCCCCATCATTACCCACACCAGGTCCGCATCATTACCCACACCTGGTCCCCATCATTACCCACACCTGGTCCCCATCATTACCCACACCAGGTCCCCATCATTACCCACACCTGGTCCCCATCATTACCCACACCTGGTTATCATTATTATCCACACCTGGTCCCCATCATTATCCACACCTGGTCCCCATCATTACCCATACCTGGTCCCCATCATTACCCATACCTGGTCCCCATCATTACCCACACCTGGTCCCCATCATTACCCATACCTGGTCCCCATCATTACCCACACCTGGTTATCATTATTACCCACACCTGGTCCCCATCATTACCCACACCTGGTCCCCATCATTACCCACACCTGGTTATCATTATTATCCACACCTGGTCCCCATCATTATCCACACCTGGTCCCCATCATTACCCATACCTGGTCCCCATCATTACCCATACCTGGTCCCCATCATTACCCACACCTGGTCCCCATCATTACCCACACCTGGTCCCCATCATTACCCACACCTGGTTATCATTATTACCCACACCTGGTCCCCATCATTACCCATACCTGGTCCACATCATCACCCACACACCTGGTCCCCATCATTACCCACACCTGGACTTCATCATCATCTTGATTACCTTCCCTTTATTTATCCCTCAGTAGCCTCTGTCATCAGACAGTATTGGTTTGCTTTCGTCTATGCATTTGTTCATTGTTATTCAACTCTCCTTCTGCACCTGCTTCCCTGCATATCTGTGACACGTATGTGCCTAGGAGTTAAGATGAGATGCTTCATGGAAAAGACATAAATAGACAGGTACATATTTGGCCCCTGCATGGCTTAAAAATCTTGATGCCTCTTCACTCAGAAACACAGGAAGGGTGCGGAGAATGGTGGTTCATCTGTTGTTGACATCAACTTGTTCCTGTCAGAATATGCACTATAAATTGTGTGACACTGCATTCTAATGTGACCTGGTACATTTAGGCCCAGTTTCCCGTTGTCACGTTAGCTGGAATACCAAGGCGCAGCGGAGGTTGAGTTCCTCACATCTTTATTTGTAAGTGAAACTTAAGCAAAACAAACAATAAAGAAACAATGAAACGTGACTAAGCGGTGCAACATGCACACAACACAAAATAACATCCCATAAACACAGGTGGGGAAAAACAGCTACTTAAATATGATCCCCAATTTGAGACAACGATTACCAGCTGCCTCTAATTGGGAATCATACAAATCACCAACATAGGAAATAAAACTTAGAACACCACATAGAACTAAATAAACTAGATCACCCCCAGTCACGCCCTGACCTACTTCAACATAGAGAAACAATGGCTCTCTATGGTCAGGGCGTGACACCCGGGCACAGATTAAGCCAAGTGCTAGACTAAAACAGGATGTGAATGGAGATTCTCCATGGAAAAGCCTATTAGTTCTAGACCAGGCTTAATCTGTGCCTGGGAAACTGGCCCTTGAAGTTCAGTGTGGATTCAAATGAAAACTTCTCAAATGTATGCTACAGGCTACATACTGTATGACCTACCTTTAGATCTTAAATCCTCAGGATGTCAGCCAATGCCGCTTCCCTCATTCCAATTAGAATTTGAGCTGAATCCTCAATTGACCAGTGTCACTCAGAATGTGCACAGAAAATAATTTTAGATACACGGAAGTGGACTGATCCTAGAATAATGACTGTGGACGAATAGGGGGGGACAAAAGCAGAATGTTGACAGGCTTTCTCGGGCAAACATCCATAAGACTGCATGCGCACGTGTTAAGACAGCACACACACAAACCACAGCCACTTGACTAATTCATGCACTTCATTACTAGCTAGATAGCTAGCTAACTTTGATTACTAGCTAGTGCTAATTAAAATATGAAACGATAATTTTGTCTCACTACCCAGATAAGTTAGCTAACATTAGCTCAAATCAAAGTTTATTTGCCCTGAATACAACAGTGAAATGCTTACTTACAAGCTGCACTGTCAGGTTCAGGTATTTTTACCTCTTCTATGAGCCTAAACAGGTTCTCTAGTCACTCACGAACAATCAAGGCAAATTAACTTTTTCTAGACTCTCACACTCAGCTGGCATCTGTTTGGCTCACTTGCTAAGCAGCAAGATATTGAATACAATTGAGGTCAGAAGTTCACATACACCTTAGGCAAATAGATTTAAACTCAGTTTTTCACAATTCCTGACATTTAATCCAAGTAACAATTCCCTGTCTTAGGTCAGTTCGGATCACCACTTTATTTTAAGAATGTGAAATGTCAGAATAATAGTAGAGAGAATGATTTATTTCAGCTTTTATTTCTTTCATCACATTCCCAGTGGGTCAGAAGTTTACGTACACTCAATTTGTATTTGGTAGCATTGCTTTTAAATTGTTTAACTTGGGTCAAACGTTTTGGGTAGCCTTCCACAACTGTGTGACAATAAGTTGGGTGAATTTTGGCCCATTCCTCCTGACAGAGCTGGTGTAACGGAGTCAGGTTTGTAGGCCTCCTTGCTTGCACACGCTTTTTCAGTTCTGCCCACAAATGTTCCATAGGATTGAGGTCAGGGCTTCGTGATGGCCACTCCAATACCTTGACTTTGTTGTCCTTAAGCCATTTTGCCACAACTTTGGAAATATGCTTGGGGTCATTGTCCATTGGAAGACCCATCTGTGGCCAAGCTTCAACTTCCTGATTGATGTCTTGAGATGTTGCTTCAATATATCCACATAATTTTCCATTCTTATGATGCCATCTACTTTGTGAAGTGCACCAGTCCCTCTTGCAGCAAAGCACCCCCACAACATGATGCTGCCACCCCTGTGCTTCACGGTTGGGATGGTGTTCTTTGGCTTGCAAGCCTCCCCCTTTTTCCTCCAAACATAACGATGGTCATTATGGCCAAAAAGTAATATTTTTGTCCCCATGTGCAGTTGCAAACCGTAGTCTGGCTTTTTTATGGTGGTTTTGGAGCATTGGCTTCTCCTTTGCTGAGCAGCCTTTCAGGTTATGTCGATATAGGACTTGTTTTACTGTGGGTATAGATACTTTTGTAGGTGTTTCCTCCAACATTTTCACAAGGTCCTTTGCTGTTGTTCTGGGATTGATTTGTACTTTTCGCACCAAAGTATGTTCAACTCTAGGAGAGAGAACGCTTCTCCTTCCTGAGCGGTATGACAGCTGCGTGGTCCCATGGCGTTTATACTTGCTAGCTATTGCTTGTACAGATGAACATGGTACCTTCAGGCATTTTGAAATTGCTCCCAAGGATGAGCCAGACTTGTGGAGGTCTACAAGGTCTCGGCTGATTTCTTTTGATTTTCCCATGATGTCAAGCAAAGAGGCACTGGGTTTGAAGGTAGGCCTTGAAATACATCCACAGGTACACCTCCAATTGACTCAAATCATGTCAATCAGCCTATCAGAAGCTTCTAAAGCCATGACATAATTTTAATCTGACACAATTAACTTATTTTAGTGTCAAACGGCTACAAACTCATTGGGTTTACTTCTTGCAAAAACAAATATCACAGCCCTCCTTAACTTAAAACCTGTTAAGCTGTTCACTCCAATAATACAAAGAAAGTTCTGAGCACTCAAATATTAAATTGTCACGCCCTGACCATAGAGAACCCTCGTTTCTCTATGGTGTAGTAGGTCAGGGCGTGACTGGGGGTATTCTAGTTTAATATTTCTATGTTGTGTTCTAGTTATTATTTTCTATGTTGGTGTGTTGTATGATTCCCAATTAGAGGCAGCTGGTAATCGTTGTCTCTAATTGGGGATCATATTTTAGTAGCTATTTTTCCCACCTGTGTTTGTGGGATATTATTTTGTATTTCTGCATGTGCACCACATAGTCACGTTTCATTGTTCGTTATTTGATTTTTTTGTTTTGTTTTTTGTTGTTTAAGTTTCACTTAGAAATAAAGATGTGGAACTCTACATATGCTGCGCCTTGGTTTGTCTCTCCTCACGTTCGTGACATAAATAAACATTGTAGTCACACAGAAGTGTCAATTTAGCACAACACCAATATTGCGATGCCCACAATCAGATAAATCAATGTATTCAATTGTATGGGTTTACAGAGTAGTAGTAATTTACGGAGGACTTTATGTAAGACGTGTCTTTGTATTGTGAATTGAGAATCTGCAGAGAGAAGAATGGGGTGGTTATTACTGCTGCAGTCTTGATTTGATACCTTTCAGTGTCCCTTGCTGGTTTCTTGTTGTGCTCCATAATTGCAAGGTGTGTCCACTCTCTCGTGTTTTGGAGTATTTTTCAGCAGGGCAATGTGGGATGACTCTAGTAAACCAGAGTTTTACAAAGAGAAAAGGTAAAAAGAGAAGAGGGGTTGACTAAATTGATGACGTGGTCTGGAAGGCTACCTCTAATCACCTGCAACCCCATAACACATACCCAAACCATACAAACACTACCAAATTCAAATCAAATCCAACTTTATTTGTCACATGCGCCGAATACAACAAGTGTAGACCTTACCGTGAAATGCTTTACTGACAAGCCCTTAACCAACAGTGCAGTTCAAGAAGACTTAAGAAAATATTGATCAAATAAACTAAAGTAAAACATTATAAAAAGTAACACAATAACATAACACTAACGAGGCTATATACAGGGGGTACCGGTACCGAGGCAGTGTTCGGGGGTACATGTAGGTAGGGGTGAAGTGTTTGTACATGTAGGTAGGGGTGAAGTGACTATGCATAGATAATAAACAACGAGTAACAGCACTGTACAAAACAAATGGAAGGGGGGGTGGTCAATGTAATAGTGCGGTGGCCATTTTATTTGTTCAACAGTCTTATGGCTTGGGGGTAGAAGCTGTTGAGGAGCCTTTTGGTTCTAGATTTGGCGCTCCGGTACCGCTTGCCGTTCGGTAGCAGAGAAAACAGTCTATGACTTGGGTGGCTGGAGTCTTTGACAATGTTATGGGCTTTCATCTGACACCATCTGATTGCAGGAAGCTTGGCCCCAGTATTGTACTGGGCTGTACAAATTCATGTTTTGTACCATGCTTACTGTAAATTGAGCTGTCTAATCCATTTGCTTGTAAATATTTTGCCCAATTTACCTTCACCTTGTGTAGAGCTAGGGGTTGGTGGAATTAGATTCTAGCTCACATTGGTGGAATTGGATTCTAGCTCACGTTAGTGGAATTAGATTCTAGCTCACGTTAGTGGAATTAGATTCTAGCTCACGTTAGTGGAATTAGATTCTAGCTCACGTTAGTGGAATTAGATTCTAGCTCACATTGGTGGAATTAGATTCTAGCTCACATTGGTGGAATTAGATTCTAGCTCACGTTAGTGGAATTAGATTCTAGCTCACGTTAGTGGAATTAGATTCTAGCTCACGTTAGTGGAATTAGATTCTAGCTCACGTTAGTGGAATTAGATTCTAGCTCACGTTAGTGGAAATAGATTCTAGCTCACGTTAGTGGAATTAGATTCTAGCTCACGTTAGTGGAATTAGATTCTAGCTCACGTTAGTGGAATTAGATTCTAGCTCACGTTAGTGGAATTAGATTCTAGCTCACGTTAGTGGAATTAGATTCTAGCTCACGTTAGTGGAAATAGATTCTAGCTCACGTTAGTGGAATTAGATTCTAGCTCACGTTAGTGGAAATAGATTCTAGCTCACGTTAGTGGAATTAGATTCTAGCTCACGTTAGTGGAATTAGATTCTAGCTCACGTTAGTGGAATTAGATTCTAGCTCACGTTAGTGGAATTAGATTCTAGCTCACGTTAGTGGAATTAGATTCTAGCTCACGTTAGTGGAATTAGATTCTAGCTCACGTTAGTGGAATTAGATTCTAGCTCACGTTAGTGGAATTAGATTCTAGCTCACGTTAGTGGAATTAGATTCTAGCTCACGTTAGTGGAATTAGATTCTAGCTCACGTTAGTGGAATTAGATTCTAGCTCACGTTAGTGGAATTAGATTCTAGCTCACGTTAGTGGAATTAGATTCTAGCTCACGTTAGTGGAATTAGATTCTAGCTCACGTTAGTGGAATTAGATTCTAGCTCACGTTAGTAGATTTTAGCTCACGTTAGTGGAATTAGATTCTAGCTCACGTTAGTGGAATTAGATTCTAGCTCACGTTAGTGGAATTAGATTCTAGCTCACGTTAGTGGAATTAGATTCTAGCTCACGTTAGTGGAATTAGATTTTAGCTCACGTTAGTGGAATTAGATTCTAGCTCACGTTAGTGGAATTAGATTTTAGCTCACGTTAGTGGAATTAGATTCTAGCTCACGTTAGTGGAATTAGATTCTAGCTCACGTTAGTGGAATTAGATTCTAGCTCACGTTAGTGGAAATAGATTCTAGCTCACGTTAGTGGAAATAGATTCTAGCTCACGTTAGTGGAATTAGATTCTAGCTCACGTTAGTGGAATTAGATTCTAGCTCACGTTAGTGGAATTAGATTCTAGCTCACGTTAGTGGAATTAGATTCTAGCTCACGTTAGTGGAAATAGATTCTAGCTCACGTTAGTGGAAATAGATTCTAGCTCACGTTAGTGGAATTAGATTCTAGCTCACGTTAGTGGAATTAGATTCTAGCTCACGTTAGTGGAAATAGATTCTAGCTCACGTTAGTGGAATTAGATTCTAGCTCACGTTAGTGGAATTAGATTCTAGCTCACGTTAGTGGAATTAGATTCTAGCTCACGTTAGTGGAATTAGATTCTAGCTCACGTTAGTGGAATTAGATTCTAGCTCACGTTAGTGGAATTAGATTCTAGCTCACGTTAGTGGAATTAGATTCTAGCTCACGTTAGTGGAATTAGATTCTAGCTCACGTTAGTGGAATTAGATTCTAGCTCACGTTAGTGGAATTAGATAATAGCTCACGTTAGTGGAAATAGATTCTAGCTCACGTTAGTGGAATTAGATTCTAGCTCACGTTAGTGGAATTAGATTCTAGCTCACGTTAGTGGAATTAGATTCTAGCTCACGTTAGTGGAATTAGATTCTAGCTCACGTTAGTGGAAATAGATTCTGTACCACCTACAACAAAATACACAACAATACACAATTTAACCATCCCACTAATTTAGTTGATCTCTATTAAACTGGCTAGTTTACCATACCTAAAGTGGACATTTCAATATTGTCTAATTGCTGTTAACTAACCCGCCGCACTAAATTGGAAGCAAGATTGTTGAGAACCAACTAACCAACCATAGACAATTTATACACAAGCATCATCGCTAATGTTACCAACACACAAACAGAGAGTGAGTTAGCTATATCAACAATTACATTTCTAGTAACCGAGGGTTTTCCAGGCAAGAGTGGAATAGATGGTAACCAGATTGAGCTAATCTTGTTTGCTTACGTTACCTAGCATCAGTCAAAGATGGAACGAACAAACAAACAGGTTTACTCTGCTGAAGGTAGTCACCAGTCTAGAAATTGATTGACAGTGTGTACATCAAAAAAAGATAGCGATATGATTTAGCTGATGGATTTAACTGGTGGTATAAAAGGGGTAACAAAAAAATCTAGGATATTGCATCACTTCTCAGTTGTCGTCGAAATGGTTCCCCCATCAGTTCAGCCTGAAAATCACTCTGATAATCTTTGGTCACTGTAAGGCTCATCCTTCTTGATAGCCGCAAGTCACTGGCAGAATCTGGGAAGAACGGTGAACGATAACTCATTTTCACGCCTTGTTTGTAATTAGCACAGCCAGGCAGAGAACACCACACAGGCATAATGATAAACGTTAGTGAAAAACAAACATTGTCGAAAACATATCTTGCCTCCAGAAGATCTGAGATTCCTGTGTGTTGTTCGTTAGAAGTACACAATGCCATCGTTCAAGTTTGTGGGCGCGCCCCATCTACCTTAGCGGTCAGTATCTGCATGCGCTATAAATGCCGGACTTTGTGATTCACTATGAGCCACTATGAGCAAACGAATGCACAGGAAGTTAAACCTTCCTGATTCTACCAGTGCAATGAAAATGTGCTAGTTGTAGCTTGTGGTTTGGATAATTGTGATGTTGATGATAAAACGTAATGTCGTTAGTGTGTTAATGACTATACGCCGTGGCAGAGCCAGGGTGAAATTCCCCTTTAAGTGCCTTAGCTATCTGGCTAATGTCTATAAATGGACGTTAAAGTTTAAACCTTCACCCTAAACAACTTCTAAATGGAGGGCTAATGTTACCAGTAACAGCTAGTAATTAGGCACCGTGTCCCATCTGTAGTCCTCCTCATCAATTATTACTCAGTCCAAGGTTAGCCTTCTCTTATTAAACATGTATCAACCTTTTAATGACTAATGAAGTGCCTTAATCGCTATTTAAATTACAGCGATATGTCAGATATCATTTAACTTAATAAAGCCAAGTGCTTATCTTCAAGATGAGATATCCTATAGATAGTTCGTCCGAGGGGAAAGGTTAGGGTTGAAAAATGCTGGTAACTTTCCCAAAAATGCCCAGGTTTTCCAGAAATATCGGTTGGAGGATTCCCAGATTTCCTGCTTATCTCAAGCATATTAATCTCAGAACAATGTATAGAATAGAGCTGGAGGGTCTGCGGTCTGGTTGAGCGCTGTAGTTAGCACTGTAGTTAGCGCTGTAGTTAGCACTGTAGTTAGCACTGTAGTTAGCGCTGTAGTTAGGCCAGAGGCCCAGTCTGACATTCACTGTAATACTGTTTATGGCAAAGGCGTGGCTGCACAAAAAAATATGAAAATAAATACATAAAAATCCCAAAAGGACAACGTTCACTTTGAATCCTTCAATGTTCGTAGTCTTCTGTGATTAATTAGGAACAACAGCTCACTGAAACGAGCATCCGGAGAATCCTAATGGACCCACTCCTCTTCTGCTGGGTCTCGACCAGAATGTGTTTCCTTTCCAAAGAGCAACAACAAACATCACACAGTCAGCAACACAAAAAAAAATCAGATTGTCCAAAATGAGCATCCCCAGGCTTCCGACACATGGGTCTTGACCCAGAATCGGTTCCCCTTTCCACATTCAACAACAACCATCACCTAGCAACCCCAACACTGTGCTGTCCATCCAAGACACCAGATCATGCTGTTGCCATATCTCCCCGTGCTAATTTTTTATTTAACTAGGCAAGTCAGTTAAGAACAAATTCTTATTTTCAATGACGGCCTAGGAACAGAGGGTTAACTGGCTGTTCAGGGGCAAAACGACAGATTTGTACCTTGTCAGCTCGGGGATTTAAACTTACAACCTTCCGGTTACTAGTCCAACGCTCTAGCCACTAGGGTACCTGCCCCCTCTACACTCTAACCACTAGGGTACCTGCCCCCTCTACACTCTAACCACTAGGGTACCTGCCCCCTCTACACTCTAACCTCTAGGGTACCTGCCTCCTCTACACTCTAACCACTAGGGTACCTGCCGCCCCAAATACATGGAACTGGATAGCACTCTGACTGTTAGTTAACAACAATGCCACATTGAACATATCAAACCACCAAATGGCAGCAGTGGGATTTCAACGTGGGCTCTCCTCTCCTCTCCTCTGTCTGGCGTTCTGAAGTGGCTTGACTGGGCTAAGCAGAGAGAGTAGAGGGAGTTAGCTATATCCTGCGTCCCAAGTGGAACCCTACTCTCCCTATATAGTCCATTACTTTTGATCAGGACCCATAGGGAATAGGGTGCTATTTGGGATGCAGACTATGTCTCGAGGGGTACCTGCCTGTTTATCATTTCATACACAGTAGCATGAGAGAAGCTCCTGCCACCTCCCATCTTCCACAGTCCTACTATAGTCTCGCTCCCCTCCGCTCAGCCCCAGGGACCAAAATTACCCCGCTTCCTGCATAAAAAGGCGTGTGATGGTGTGAGCTATGGGAACATGTCTCTCTGTCTGTGTGTGTGTCCTGACAAAGCAGACATTTCACCCTTCACATGCTAGCCCTTCTTCAGCCTCATTTCAATAGCATTGCTGGATACTCACTACCAAGTTCTATGTGTTGAGGCACTGTGCAGTAGAGTTGTCTGAGTTCTATGTGTTGAGGCACTGTGCAGTAGAGTTGTCTGAGTTCTATGTGTTGAGGCACTGTGCGGTAGAGTTGTCTGAGTTCTATGTGTTGAGGCACTGTGCGGTAGAGTTGTCTGAGTTCTATGTGTTGAGGCACTGTGCAGTAGAGTTGTCTGAGTTCTATGTGTTGAGGCACTGTGCGGTAGAGTTGTCTGAGTTCTATGTGTTGAGGCACTGTGCGGTAGAGTTGTCTGAGTTCTATGTGTTGAGGCACTGTGCGGTAGAGTTGTCTGAGTTCTATGTGTTGAAAGGAGAAAAAAGACTATCAATCTCCAGTGCTTGGAAAAGTCATTCTGAAGGACATTTCAAAATATATATATACTGTAGAAAAATATAAACACAATATGTAAATTGTTGATCCCATGTTTCATGAGCTGAAATAACACATCACAGAAATGTTCCAAATGGCACCCCTTTCCCTACATTTCCCATGGGCATAGGCAGTGCACTATTTCAGAGATATGTGCCAATTTGGAATGCATCCAACTCTCTTTTCTACAGAACCATGGCAACTGGTCTTATTGAAGAGAGAAATGCATTCTGAATTCATGGAGCATCCTGAGACTGTGTTGTTTCCATGGGGTTGGCTCAGGGTGGCTAGTCCTCTAACTGTCTCTCTCTAGACCATTCATTTTCTCGGGCCCTTCAATTACATTTTTTCTATTTTCTGTAGCAGCATTTTGATATGGAGATTGTTGTTCAGCCAAACTATTGAAAAGAGAGAACAGCTAATCCTCTTGTGAATATGACTCTGAAAGGAAATGCTCAAGATGATTTATCCTGGCCAATTTCCAAGAGTAGAAGATGTTTTGCTATTTCAGAAACGCGAGTTGATATACAAAACTGATTTATCTCCCCAATTGATCTTTTTTGACAATCAGCATATGTTGGAGAACTCACAGACACACACACACACAACATCTAAGCGCTAATGCATTCTGTAACGTGAGAGCTGAGTGAGACGATATAAATCCCCTCTGTGATGATGGTTTGACATTCCCAAGAAAAGCCCTGTACTGTGCAAGGCGCACAAAATGACATTCACGGCACTGTTCTTTTACACCGCTTTGAAAGCGACATCACGTATTAGAACCGTAGAGATGATGATGGGAGATATGTCTGCGCAGAGGGGAACGATCCACCGAGGCAACTAGCGAGGCAGCTATAGCTCGAGGCAGCAGAACGGTGTAATTGATCCCATCTGCCGGAATGAGAGCTATTCCGGGTGGGTTAATCACGTGTCCTCTGGGAAGCGCTTTAGTTTTTGGGACGCATGCAGCGAGTCAGCGTACTATTGCCAGTAGGCTAGTTAGTAGTCCTAGTTAGTGTACTTGGAACATATATCCACGGTAATCGCTAATCAACCGATAGGCTACAAAAAGTAGAACAATATACGTGTTTTAAATTTTGGAAATGGGATAATGAGAGAGACGTAAGAGCGCGCGCTCTCTAGCATCTACTGCACGTGAAAACTTCGGAGACAAGAGATCAGCACCAGCTAGAATTGAGAGGCTGCAAAGTGTTCTGTATCCGTTACTGTTACCACCACAACAAGTCAAGTCATCTGAGCGCGGGCTGTCACTGTCTGCAAGAGTTCGAGGTAGGCTGGGTTACTATTTTTATTTACAGTCCTTATTCCTATTATGTTGAATAGCCTATGTGTTTTAACCGTCTATAATGTCTGGAGGGCGCGTGGAGATGGAGGAAATACGCACACGTTTTGCGTCGTGGATGCAAAATTATCATATCCCCAAACCGATAAATAATTATAGCAATTAAAATCATGCTGTGTTTAAATGAATGTGTGAACCAAATATATTAGCCTACGTGGGTGAATGTGTTATTGCGCGGACTCGAACCTACCCATAGAGCATGTGTGTCAGACAAAAATATTAAACATGTGACCACTCCAGTATTAACGTCACACCATGGAGCCAAAGGTGCCTCCAAATCTCCAACATAGTAGGTCAACATTAAATCATTAAATAATATTTAATAGTGAAGAAGTTACTACAGAACAATATTCAACCCTACTGAATAGTAGTAGTCGTAGGTCCTCCATATGTCCATTGTATCAATTATGGATTCGTCTACTATGGCTAGCCTATATTTTATAATAGACATAGGATTTGATATTCTATACCAATTTGGTGAGACTGGCTGTGTGGTATGCAACATCACATACATTCATTGTAACCTCTGTGGACGCTAGGTAGGACAAGGGGATTTGAACCCCTGCTTTGTGTCTGGTGTTCCAAACGTCTTGGTTGGTTTCTGGACTGGTCCTGGTTGTTGGACTGGTCCTGGTTTCTGGACTGGTCCTGGCTGTTGGACTGGTCCTGGTTGTTGGACTGGTGCTGGATTCTGGACTGGTCCTGGTTGTTGGACTGGTCCTGGTTTCTGGACTGGTCCTGGTTGTTGGACTAGTCCTGGTTGTTGGACTGGTCCTGGTTGTTGGACTGGTCCTGGTTGTTGGACTGGTCCTGGTTTCTGGACTGGTCCTGGTTGTTGGACTGGTCCTGGTTACTGGACTGGTCCTCGTTTCTGGACTGGTCCTGGTTGTTGGACTGGTCCTGGTTGTTGGACTGGCCCTGGTTGTTGGACTGGTCCTGGTTGTTGGACTGGTCCTTGTTTCTGGACTGGTGCTGCTCTAAGGATGACTTCTGTACTAACCTGTTCTGTCTGGCACTACAAGTGCAAATCTCATATAACAGTTTGTGACTCTCAACTCCCAGTGGAGGTCCTTTCCTTTAGTGCGCGCATCCCAAATAGCACCCTATTCCCTATGGGCCCTGGTCAAAAGTAGTGCACTACATAGGGAATAGGAACTCTAACAGCTGCCAACTTGCCATCCTCCACTAGTGATGTCTTCATGTGGCATCAGTGGTTAATAAGACTGCTCTGTCTGGGAGTACACTATGGAGCTGCTGGACAGTAGACATGGCCGTTAGCTAGGCGACTACAGCCGACACAGTCATTTATCAATTACCTACAAGGAGAGCTGTCATCTCTGTATCTCTGGCTGGAGTATAATTATTAACCCAATAACCTATTCCTTCCGCTGTTATGGGGATATAGTGTCATTTAGGACAGAACCATAGAACCATTTCAAAATGTCCAGTGTGCCAACCCAATAAGGGTGCAGTGTGCTCCTTTTGGAAGACTTGTGTTGCGTCTTATGTTTTACGGTGGTGTTAGTCATCATTTAATAAGAGCGGGATAGACACACTTCGTATTTGGTTACAGATTATACACACTTTAGAAAAGATTCAACGTGTCGTGTTTCTAACCCTGCCCAGACTAGCGTCTGTCAACAAACGGTGGTCTTCAGAGCCGTTTGTCATATCCTTTGTTTGCCCAGGGAGATCCTAGTGACTGCAGTTTCAATGACAGGTGCTGCTCAGAGATGACTGTCTGTCTTTACGTCTCCATTGGCACCCTATTCCCTAGGTAGTGCACTACATTTGACCAGGGCCCATATCGGGGGGTACTTGTCAAAAAATTGTGCACTACATAGGGAATAGGGTGCCAATTTAGAACACAGTCTTTGTCTCAAAATATAAGAAACCCATCGTAAGGAAGTAGCTGTCTGTCTCTCAGCAGATGATGAAAGCTAGCTGTCAAGTCAGAATGTGGCATTTGGAAGGCAGGGTGGCAGGCCACCCTTATCTGTACAGAAGAAGGCAAGGAGCCTCAGTCTGCAAACAGCATGTGGTCTAGCATGTTGTTTTTTCAGCTTTGCATGTCAGTGTGTTGATACTGGATAACTTAAGAAGCTTCCTGTCAGGAATTATGTTTTAAATACACCAATAAGTATGTATCTAGCCTTAGTGCCAGTCTGTTTGTGCTATCGTGCCAACTCCTTGTCATGCCAAATATTTCTGAGACTAGGTTAGGATGTATCGTGATGTGCTTCAAATGTTCTGTTCCTTATTCATATTAAATTGTACATGGACTTTTAAGCCTCTCCAAGCTATGCTCTGTTTATCTGTTGCATATGTTGTAGCCTACAGTGTACAGTGCCTTGCAAAAGTATTCATCCTCCTTGGCGTTTTTCCTATTTTGTTGCATTACAACCTGTCATTTAAATGGATTATTATTTGGATTTCATGTAATTGACATACACAAAATAGTCCAAATTGGTGAATTGAAATGAAAAATAGAACTTGTTAAAAATAAAATCAACAACAAAAAAACAACTAGAAAGTGGTGCGTGTGTATGTATATGTATTCACCCCCTTTGCTATGAAGCCCCTAAATAAGATCTGGTGCAACCAATCACCTTCAGAAGTCACATAAATTAGTTAAATAAAGTCCACCTCTGTCACATGATCTCAGTGTATACAGTGGGGCAAAAAGGTATTTAGTCAGTCACCAATTGTGCAAGTTCTCCCACTTAAAAAGATGAGAGAGGCCTGTAATTTTCATCATAGGTACACTTCAACTATGACAGACAAAATGAGAAGAAAAAATCCAGAAAATCACATTGTAGGATTTTTTATGAAGAGTCTGCAACACCACTAAGCAAGTGGCACCATGAAGACCAAGGAGCTCTCCAAACAGGTCAGGGCCAAAATTGTGGACAAGTACAGATCAGGGTTGGGTTCTAAAAAATATCTGAAACTTTGAACATCCCACAGAGCACCATTACATCCATTATTAAAAAATGGAAAGAATATGGCACCACAACAAACCTGCCAAAACACGGACCAGACAAGGAGGGCATTAATCAGAGAGGCAACAAAGAGACCAAAGATAACCTTGAAGGAGCTGCAAAGCTCCACAGCGGAGATTGGAGTATCTGTCCATAGGATGTTGATGGTGATGTTTTTCATCGGCAGGGACTGGGAAACTGGTCATAATTGAAGGAATGATGGATAGCGCTAAATACAGGGAAATTCTTGAGGGAGACCTGTTTCAGTTTTCCAGAGATTTGAGACTGGGACGGAGGTTCACCTTCCAGCAGGACAATGACCCTAGGAATACTGCTAATGCAACACCCGAGGGGTTTAAGGGGAAACATTTAAATGTCTTGGAATGGCATAGTCAAAGCCCAGACCTCAATCCAATTGAGAATATGTGGTATGACTTAAAGATTGCTGTACACCAGCGGAACCCATCCAACTTCAAGGAGCTGGAGCAGTTTTGCCTTGAAGAATGGGCAACAATCCCAGTGGCTAGATGTGCCAAGCTTATAGAGACATACCCCAAGAGACTTGCAGCTGTAATTGCTGCAAAAGGTGACTCTACAAAGTATGGACTTTGGAGGGGGGTGAATAGTTATGCACTGGAGGGGGTGAATAGTTATGCACTGGAGGGGGTGAATAGTTATGCACTGGAGGGGGTGAATAGTTATGCACTGGAGGGGGTGAATAGTTATGCACTGGAGGGGGTGAATAGTTATGCACTGGGGGTGAATAGTTATGCACTGGAGGGGGTGAATAGTTATGCACTGGGGGGGGTGAATAGTTATGCACTGGGGGGTGAATAGTTATGCACTGGGGGGTGAATAGTTATGCACTGGGGGGTGAATAGTTATGCACTGGGGGGGTGAATAGTTATGCACTGGAGGGGGTGAATAGTTATGCACTGGAGGGGGGTGAATAGTTATGCACTGGAGGGGGTGAATAGTTATGCACTGGGGGTGAATAGTTATGCACTGGGGGTGAATAGTTATGCACTGGGGGGGTGAATAGTTATGCACTGGGGGGGGTGAATAGTTATGCACTGGGGGGGTGAATAGTTATGCACTGGGGGTGAATAGTTATGCACTGGAGGGGGTGAATAGTTATGCACTGCAAGGTGGTGAATAGTTATGCACTGGAGGGGGTGAATAGTTATGCACTGGAGGGGGTGAATAGTTATGCACTGGAAGGGGGTGAATAGTTATGCACTGCAAGGTGGTGAATAGTTATGCACGCTCAAGTTTTCAGTTTTTTTTGTCTTATTTCTTGTTTGTTTCGCAATTAAAATATTTTGCATCTTCAAAGTGGTAGCCATGTTGTGTAAATCAAATGATACAACCCCCCCCCCAAAATCTATTTGAATCATTCCAGGTTGTAAGGCAACAAAATAGGAACAATTCCAAGGGGGGTGAATACTTTTGCAAGCCACTGTATGTGGCTTCCAGGATAGTGTCCTTCAGGATGGTGTCCTCCAGGATGGTGTCCTTCAGGATGGTGTCCTTCAGGATGGTGTCCTCCAGGATGGTGTCCTCCAGAATGGTGTCCTTCAGGATATTGTCCTTCAGGATGGTGTCCTCCAGGATGGTGTCCTCCAGGATGGTGTGGTGTCCTTCAGGATGGTGTCCTCCAGGATGGTGTGGTGTCCTTCAGGATGGTGTCCTCCAAGATGGTGTGGTGTCCTCCAGGATGGTGTCCTCCAGGATGGTGTGGTGTCCTCCAGGATGGTGTCCTCCAGGATGGTGTGGTGTCCTCAGGATGGTGTCCTCCAGGATGGTGTCCTCCAGGATGGTGCGGTGTCCTCCAGGATGGTGCGGTGAATCATTCCAGGATGGTGTCCTCCAGGATGGTGTCCTCCAGGATGGAACGGTGTCCTCCAGGATGGTGTGGTGTCCTCCAGGATGGTGTCCTCCAGGATGGTGTCCTCCAGGATGGTGGGTGTCCTCCAGGATGGTGTGGTGTCCTTCAGGATGGTGTCCTCCAGGATGGTGTCCTTCAGGATGGTGTCCTTCAGGATGGTGTCCTCCAGGATGGTGTCCTCCAGGATGGTGTCCTTCAGGATATTGTCCTTCAGGATGGTGTCCTCCAGGATGGTGTCCTCCAGGATGGTGTCCTCCAGGATGGTGTGGTGTCCTTCAGGATGGTGTCCTCCAGGATGGTGTGGTGTCCTTCAGGATGGTGTCCTCCAAGATGGTGTGGTGTCCTCCAGGATGGTGTCCTCCAGGATGGTGTGGTGTCCTCCAGGATGGTGTCCTCCAGGATGGTGTGGTGTCCTCCAGGATGGTGTCCTCCAGGATGGTGTCCTCCAGGATGGTGCGGTGTCCTCCAGGATGGTGCGGTGTCCTGCAGGATGGTGTCCTCCAGGATGGTGCGGTGTCCTGCAGGATGGTGTCCTCCAGGATGTTGCGGTGTCCTCCAGGGTGGTGTCCTCCAGGATGGTGTGGCGTCCTCCAGGGTGGTGCAGTGTCCTCCAGGACGGTGTCCTCCAGGATGGTGCATTGTCCTCCAGGACGGTGTCCTCCAGGAAGGTGTGGTGTCCTCCAGGATGGTGCAGTGTCCTCTAGGACGGTGTCCTCCAGGATGGTGCGGTGTCCTCCAGGACGGTGTCCTCCAGGATGGTGCGGTGTCCTCCAGGACAGTGTGGTGTCCCCCAGGACGGTGTGGTGTCCCCCAGGATGGTGCGGTGTCCTCAAGGATGGTGTCCAATCTCTTTCTCTCCATTCTCTCCTTTGATACTTTTGATACTGAGAGAGCAGATTCATGCCATTCCTACGGCTGACCGCACCTGCTGTGTCAACTGTATTTCCAGACGACTGTGTTTGTGTGGTTACTACCGTGTACTATTCTCCTCTCAGGGTAGCCTAGTGGTTAGAGTGTTGCACTAGTAATCAAAAGGTTGCAAGTTCAAATCCCCAAGCTGACAAGATACAGATCTGTTGTTCTGCCCCTGAACAGGCAGTTTACCCACTGTTCCTAGGCCGTCATTGAAAATAAGAATTTGTTCTTAACTGACTTGCCTAGTAAAATAAAGGTAAAATTAAATTATAAGTGGAACAGGTGCTGGGGATGGAATAGCTGCAGGGAAGGACACTCCTGTGGTGAGCGCTAGGTAGGTGATGTGTCTGTACATCACATCTACAACAATGCCAAGAATGTGAGGAAATCATTGTGTCTCAAATGCCACCCTGTTCCCTATATAGTGTAGTGCACTATGAATGACACCCTATTCCCTTATACTGTAGTGCACTACATTTGACCAGAGCCCGATAGGGTGCATTTTGGGAAGCAGCCCATGCAGGTTGGAAGCCATTATAATGTTGTTCGCTGTTCACCAGGGGTCTAATATTCAATTAGCGGGTCCTCATCTCAAGCTGTGTTCAACGTGTTGCTGAGAATGCAGAATACCTACGCAGACTGATTGATGAGCAGGGGAGCATACCCCAGTTTTCTTTATGCAGTTGAAGTGGAACAGGGAGAGAGAGAGAGAGAGAGAGAGAGAGAGAGAGGGAGAGAGAGAGAGGATTCCCAGCACTGTGAAGTTTATTTCTTAATCTGTGGTATCAACAAAATAAATAATGTATTATGATTCCTGGTGATAGTGAGTCAGAGACTTCCCAACCCCCATACAGAGGCATCATGCCTATAGTGGGTCAGAGACCTCCCAACCCCCACACAGAGGCATCATGCCTATAGTGGGTCAGAGACCTCCCAACCCCCACACAGAGGCATCATGCCTATAGTGGGTCAGAGACCTCCCAACCCCCACACAGAGGCATCATTCCTATAGTGGGTCAGAGACCTCCCAACCCCCACACAGAGGCATCATGCCTATAGTGGGTTATAATGGGTCAGAGACCTCCCAGCCACACACAGAGGCATCATGCCTATAGGGGACACAGAGAAGTCATGCCCCCTCAGAAATAATAAGATTGACTTTTTCCTTTTTTTTCTCTGAAATACTACACGCAACTTAACAATTTTATAAAGTTGATTTTAGCCAGCCCAGATAGGTTCCCAATCTCCCAACCTCATAACTAGCTGCCAAGAAGCCATTTCAGGCTATCAATCAAGTTAAGAGTAACTAGCTTGTCTAAATATTGTCGTGTAAATTCTACACAGGGTCACTCAAAAGTCAATCTTAAATGAATCATTCTTTATAATCAGCGTACTGGAGAGGTTCCAACCAACTCAATGCACCCAGAACACATGTCGATCAGGCGCTCTAACGGGGCAGTCCCTCTTCGATCTCTCATATACTGGTTACATACGCATAGTTCATAGGGTTGGTTCCGGCATGTGTCTGGCATCGTCTCCTATCTTAACTCATAGAACATATTCTGGGGGTGTTCTGCCAGATGGTCCTAAGGAGGGCGTCATGTCTCCCCCCCTCAGATTGTCTCGTCCACTTTTTGCCACCTCATATTTTTGTTGTGCATGGCTCCCTCGCCCCCCAACAAACACTCTTATAATCAATAGCACGACCCCTTGACTCAGCGGCAAATGAACTCCCAGCCATGTCATGGCCCTCTCAGGCAGAAAGGATTTGCATTGCACTGTTCATTAGCATAACGAGTCAATTCAGTAGTAGGCTACAGGGCCGTAATTATAATATATATTGGGGGGGACATGTTGACTCCATGGCTACGGCTAACCTCCTGTGACGGTGAGAAGAATAAGGCTCCTCTATCCATGGTCGGGAGGCTATGTCAGCGGAACTGAGCTGTCACGCCGATTAATACCTAGCATAGTATTGTAGAGACATACAGCAGTCACATCATCTTAGTAGACAGGAGGTCTGGACAGCCCCCCAGTAAGTAAGGTCCCTTGCATCGACCCCCGCATAACTGTCGGTCACAGGGTGAAGGGACAAGGTCAGGCCAGGTCACGAACAGACTTGTAATTTCCTGAGGAATTCAATCCCCACAGTTCCCTAGTCCCTGGAGGGGAATTTGTGTGGCAGAAAATCCCACACAGCTATGAATGACTCACGTCACACGGGTGATATTGACTAAAATGACTTTATGGTTTATGACAGTTGTAATGTCCAAGTCAAGAGATTTACGATGAGTGTATGGATGTTGTAAAAATAAAATCGTTGCTACACGCCTGTCTTTTTAGGCATGATTTCGCCCTACAGTACATCACCAACAGTTTGGGCATCAAAGATAATCCAGATGCATTGTAACTATTTCATGAAAAGCAAAGCACCAGATTGAATTCATAACAAAAAGGTCAACAGTGGCATTCAGATCTGATGAACAATGTACAGTTCTAATACCTCAACAGGGTGGACTGTAACAATGCCCCATGATATTATCTAGAGTGTTCTGTATGTGGAACACCTAGAGTACCTTCACAAACAGTAACCTGGCCTCACTAATGCTCTATTGGCTGAATAGAAGCAAGTCCCCCGCAGTAATGTTCCAACATCTAGTGGAAAGCCTTCAAAGAAGAGTGGAGGCTGTTATAGCAGCAATGTTCCAACATCTAGTGGAAAGCCTTCCTAGAAGAGTGGAGGCTGTTATAGCAGCAATGTTCCAACATCTAGTGTAAAGCCTTCCCAGAAGAGTGGAGGCTGTTATAGCAGCAATGTTCCAACATCTAGTAGAAAGCCTTCCCAGAAGAGTGGAGGCTGTTATAGCAGCAATGTTTCAACATCTAGTGGAAAGCCTTCCCAGAAGAGTGGAGGCTGTTATAGCAGCAATGTTCCAACATCTAGTGGAAAGCCTTCCCAGAAGAGTGGAGGCTGTTATAGCAGCAATGTTCGAACATCTAGTGGAAAGCCTTCCTAGAAGAGTGGAGGCTGTTATAGCAGCAAAGGGGGACCAACTCCATATTAATGCCCATGATTTTGGAATGAGATGTTCAATGAGCATACTCCTGGTCATGTAGTGTAATGCGATTGTCACGATTTATATATGTATTGCAATTCGATACTGTGATTTTAGTGCGATATGATGTTTCAAACATATTGATCACCATATATAGGAACGAAGGGTAGCCTAGTGGTTAGAGCATTGGACTAGTAACCAAAAGGTTTCAAGTTCAAATCCCCGAGCTGACAAGGTACAAATCTCTCGTTCTGCCCCTGAATAGGCAGTTAACCCACTGTTCCTAAGCTGTCATTGAAAATAAGAATTTGTTCTTAACTGACTTGCCTAGTTAAAAATATATATATATATCTGCTGCAGAGAGTCAGGAGAAAAACAGTTCTGATCAGTTGTAGAAAGAAAGTGTTGAAAACATGTTGCTCCCTATTTAAAGACAAGCTATAAAGGGGAACGTTTTGGTGCAGGTACAGCCAACTTGCGCAATATTGTCAAACCGATACAATATAACATTTGATATATGTTCTGATATGAAACTGTATGGTTTCCCACATCACTAGTTACAGTTTTCTAACTTGGTGTCGTGTTTGGGGAGACCAGTGTGTCCCCAGTGCTCACTTAAGTAGGCTGTAAAGCTCCTCCTCAGTGTTTGATCATCCACAGCTAATAGCTTTTTCTCCTTTTGAGCAGCACTGGTACAAATCCAGTCATTGTAAGGGGCTTGTTAAGAGTCAAATAACTACTTTGTCTGTCTGTCACTCTCTCTCTCTCTGTCTCTGTCTCTGTCTCTGTCTCTGTCTCTGTCTCTGTCTCTGTCTCTTTCTCTCTCACTCTCTCCCACTCTCACTCTCACTCTCTCCCTATTCTATGTACCATGTGTATATTCAACTGTTCTCTTGCTGCTATCCCCCCAACTCCAGCACATTGGTGATCTTGATACTCAACTAGTGGCGGTCAGTGCCGTTTATGATTAGGGAGGACAATTTTTATTTTCTCATGAGCATGGCCTTATTTATATTACAGCCTATTGGATGACTGTCATTCATATTCCATTCACCCAGTTCAATGTAACATGGATATGTTTAGGCTAATACATGATAGCCAAATCTTCCCTGTACCCATCATGAGGTTGATACAACCTAGCCTATGACTGAAAGTTTACAACGTAGGTGCACACAGGTTGAGAGAAACATTTGAGATGACAGACAGTGACACATTCAATACCGCCTTGCACAGTCTTGCCTGCATCTAAGTTATCCAGGGTGTAATCATTAGTCCAACAGTTTCAAACGAGAGTTTCTATTGGACAAATTCAGGTATTTTTATCTCCAATTTGTTTGCTTCGGTTTAAGAAATGTTTTTCAACAGAATCGGCGGAATGACTACACCCCTGATCACGCATAAACACAGTTCACTTTCATAGCAGCCACGTTGTAGTTCTCCTCTCACCTTTTCCCTTCATTTGTGGACGTCAATGCACAACACATCAGCTGTATGTAGGGTTGCACATTTTGGGGAATATTCAGAGGTGGAAACTTTCCGTGGGAATTAATGAGAATATAAGGACCAGTAACGCTCTGAGGTGGCTGATGTTGGTGGGATTTGGAGGATGATGAGGAAACATGGGAAAGAGCCTCAGATCCACAAAGTCCCTTCCACCAGGTGGCTGATGAAATTTGTGGAGTTGTTGAAAAACGAGTTTTAATGATTCCAAACTAAGTGTATGTAAACTTCCAACTTAAACTGTATGTCATATAAAATATATTCATAGTCATAGCCAGCTAGCTAACATAGCATCCCTCTGTTATAGCAAGTTAGCTAACATAGCATCCCTCTGTTATAGCAAGTTAGCTAACATAGCATCCCTCTGTTACTGCCAGCTAGCTAACATAGCATCCCTCTGTTTGAGCAGGGTGTTTCAGTAACTAAACTAGCGGTAGCTTTTGCTTTCAGTGCTAGATTCATTCATTCTCAGTTCATGCTGCAAGAGCTCTGATAGGTTGGAGGATGTCCTCCTGAAAGTTGTCATAATTATTGTGTAAGTCTATGGAAGGGGGTGAGAACCAAGAGCCTCCTAGGTTTTCTATTGAAGTCAATGTACCAAGAGGAGGATGGAAGCTAGCTGTCCTCCGGCTACACCATGGTGCTACCCTACAGAGTGCTGTTGAGGCTACTGTAGACCTGCATTGAAAAATAGTGTGTTTTAATCAATTATTTGGTGACGTGAATATATTTTGTATAGTTTCATCAAAAAATAACTTTTTCAATGTTTTACCAGTTAAAAAAAAAGGAAATTCACCGAGGGGGGATGATCCTCCCCTTCCTCTGAGGAGGAGCTTCAACTGTGCTCAACAGATTTAATGGATAGTATGCCTGATATACAGAGCATTCGGAAAGTATTCAGACCCCTTCCCCTTTTCCACATTTTGTTACGTTACAGCCTTATTCTAAAATTGATAAAATATGATTATGTTTTCATCAATCTACACACAATACCCCATAATGACATCACAATACCCCATAATGACAAAGCAAAAACAGTTTTGTATCCATTTTTGCAAATGTATAAAAATGTAAAAACAGAAATACCTTATTTACATAAGTATTCAGACCCTTTGCTATGAGACTCGAAATTGAGCTCCAGTGCATCAGGTTTCCATTGGTCATCCTTGAGATGTTTCTACAACTTGATTGAAGTCCACCTGTGGTAAATTGAATTGATTGGATGTGATTTGGAAAGGCACACACCTGTCTATATAAGGTTCCACAGTTGACAGTACATAAATTGAGGTCGAAGGAATTGTCCGTAGAGCTCCGAGACAGGATTGTGTCGAGACGCAGATCTGGGGAAGGGTACCAAAACATTTCTGGAGGCTTGAAGGTCCCCAAGACCTCAGTGGCCTCCATCATTCTTAAATGGAAGAAGTTTGGAACCACCAACATGCCAAACTGAGCCATCGGGGGAGAAGGGACTTGGTCAGGGAGGTGACCAAGAACCCGATGGTCGCTCAGACAGAGCTCCAGAGTTCCTCTGTGGAGATGGGAGAACCTTCCAGAAGGATAACCATATATGCAGGACTCCAGCAATCAGGCCTTTACGGTAGAGTGGCCTGAATGCCAAACGTTTTCGTCAGAGGAAACTTGGCACCATCCCTACGGTTAAGCAAGATTGTGGGAGCATCATGCTGTGAGGATGTTTTTCAGTGGCAGGGACTGGCAGACTAGTATCGAGGGAAAGATGAACAGAGAAAAGGACAGAGAGATTTTTGATGACAATCTGCTCCAGAGCACTCAGGACCTCAGACTGGGTCTTAGGTTCTCCTTCCAACAGGACAATGACCCTAAGCACACAACTCAAATAACAATGCTATAGCTAGCAATGCGGGACAAGTCTCTGAATGTCCTTGAGTGGCCCAGCCAGAACCTGCACTTGAACCCGATTTGAACATCTCTAGAGTCGCTGTGCAGCGATGCACACCATCTAACCTGACAGAGCTTGAGAGGATCTGCAGAGAAGAATGGGAGAAACTCCCCAAATACAGGTGTGCCAAGCTTGTAGCGTCATAACCAAGACTCGAGGCTGTAATCCCTGCCAAAGGTGCTTCAACAAAGTACTGAGAAAATGGTCTGAATACTTATGTAAATATGATATTTCAGTTTATTTTTTAATACATTTGCAAACATTTCTGAAAACCTGTTTTTTGCTTTGTTATTATGGGGTGTTGTGTTTAGATTGATGAGGGGGAAAAGACAATTTAATACATTTTTAGAATAAGGCTGTAACAAAGTGGAAAAAGTCAAGGGGTCTGAATACTGTAGATGTTATACAGCTACAGAGCCTTCAGAAAGTATTCACACCCCTTGACTTATTCACACCCCTTGACTTATTCACACCCCTTGACTTATTCACACCCCTTGACTTATTCACACTCCTTGACTTATTCACACCCCTTGACTTATTCACACTCCTTGACTTATTCACACCCCTTGACTTATTCACACCCCTTGACTTATTCACACCCCTTGACTTATTCACACCCCTTGACTTATTCACACCCCTTGACCTTGACTTATTCACACCCCTTGACTTATTCACACCCCTTGACTTATTCACACTCCTCAACTTATTCACACCCCTTGACTTATTCACACCCCTTGACTTATTCACACCCCTTGACTTATTTCAAGACTAAAGGCTGGTTTATACTACCGGTGTATTCATAAATTTAATCTGGATTCTCAAAGTGTGCTCAGCGTGTTCATAAACTCGGAGCGTTTCGATCTCTGGAGTGTTCAGAGTGCACTCTGGACGACCTGGTTTAGGAGTAGGGTTGATCCGAATGCTCTGGCCCTAACAACAGCATTCAAGCACCCAAGATAACTAGCTAACGTTGGCTAACGTTGGCTAACTGGCTAACGTTGGCTAACTTGCTAGCTACATCCAGACACAAATGAGAGAACAGCTCACTGACCATTTTACTCGCCCTAGTAGAGCTGGTTAGGCTGTTTTTATATGGATACCGATAGTTGGGGGTCAAGGAAGCCGATGGTCGATATTTTAGGCCGATATTCAATATCATTAAATGTGAATATTCAGTGCACCATAGAATTGGTGCCTTTTCCTATGTTGCTATGTGCAAAATAACTAAATGAACCAGCATATTGGGATTGAGAACAATGTGGCGCAGGCAGCAGCAGCAGAGACGAGGAAACAGCCCTTAATCCCTATTCGGACCGGATTAGTTTTACTGGGGAAGGTCGTGTAATGCAACTATGTGCACAAGCACAAAACCCCACATCTGTCTGTAATTTTTGTCCTGCCGAATCTGCCATGGCAGTAATTTCTATATGGCAGGAGAGTAACAATTCCAGACAGAATAACCTACTGTTTTTTGGCGAACTCCAAGGTCCTCTGATAATACTAGACCCGTGCGAATCGACATCCTTGTTTTTTGAGCGAAATGTCTGAGTTTGACAGGTGTTGCTCGCAGTTTGAGAAAAAAAGACAAAACTGATTCTATAAATTGAATAAAGTGGTGTGCAGAGCCTATATATTGAAGGGCCTACATGTGTGAACTTTCACAGGGAATGCTTTTTGTGTGTAGTAATTGAATATTACCAAATGCATCAGTAAAAAATATTGTGCCTATTTAATGTAACCCATGCTATTAATAGATTGCAAAGCTTCATATAACTGACCTAAACTTTTGGAAATTATAAATTAATTATCGCATCCATAAGCCTTAAAACGCATCTCAAGTGAAAGGGCACTGTTTAGCTCACATCTGAAGGCTGGAGTTTTTAGGACGTCCTGCGGATCGCTAAAACATCCGAATGATTATGATCACACTTCCTCAATTAAAATATTATGGCGACACTATACCAAAGATGGTTTGGTATGGTTTAGAAACTTGTGAACCAAGCTTGAGTTATCAGTGTATCCTGTTATCGTCTCGCCTTGTTGAAATATCGTCACGTCTATAGAAAGAAATCCTCCATGCTTCTGTCATAACTGTCAATTTATTGAGGAAAAAAAATAAAGAATTACACACGGGGCAGTTTGGGGAAAAAAACTAATCCCATCTGAATCGTCCTCTGGAATAACAGGCATTCTGAGGTAATAATTACATAACCCCAATGTTCTCTAATAATACAGGTCCCGTGTGAATAGGGCTTAGCCTAATTATCTAAGAAAATTGAGGAGAGGAGCAAACCACAACTTAATTAGGTCTATAATCAATAGCCAAACTGTTAAATGTGCCCGGCTTTATACAGCATCCATATACAGTGGATTCAGAAAGTAGTCCCCTTGACTTTTTCCATATTTTGTTACGTTACAGCCTTATTCTAAAATTAATTAAATTCCTTTTTTTCAATCTACACACAATACTCCATAATGACAAATCGGAAATAGGTTTTTAGACATTTTAGCAAAAGAAACAACGGAAATGACATTTACATAAGTATTCAGACCTTGTGTTATTGTTAGTTCAGCTAACCAATGGGTGGGCTGTAAATCTGATCCTACTGCTACGATTGGATAGAGCGAGGCTCCCTTTCACATCTCCTCAAATCTCTCTCCATCGCTCATATTGCTTGCTACTGTTTACTGCTACTATGACAACTAGCTCAATGGCGACGTCATTTGCCACCAAGCCATAAATGTGCATAATATCTAACAAGGAGAGCGAGGGTGTGAAAACAGAGTAAACAACGATGCATGTTCTCTCTGAATGACTGAAATCTGCCCATAGTTTTCGAAGTGAGAACACACACATACTGATCTACAGCTGTATTTGTTCTTCAACCTGCAGGAAGATTCTTAAGCAGTTAAACCTATTGCCAACCTTTTTATTTAAAACTGCTTTGTTCTTTTTTTACCCATCTACCAACGGGCGGCCATCTTTGCGAGGCATTAGAAAACCTACCTCGTCTTTGTGGTTTAATCTGTGTTTGAAATTCACTGCTCGACTGAGGAACCTTACAATTATCTGTATGGGTGTGGGGTACAGAGATGAGGTGGTCATTCAAAAGTCATGTTCAACACTATTATTGCACACAGAGTGAGTCCATGTAACTTATTATGTGACTTGTTAAGCACATTTTTACTCCTGAACTTATTTAGGTTTTCCATAACAAAGGGGTTGAATACTTATTGACTCAAGACATTTTAGCTTTTCATTTTTAATTCATTTGTAAAAATATTTTTAAAAAACAACCATTATTCTACTTTGACATTATGGAGTAAACTAAGCCAGTGACACAAAATGTCAATGTCATCCATTTTAAATTGAGGCTGTCACACAACAAAATGTCAATGTCATCCATTTTAAATTGAGGCTGTCACACAACAAAATGTCAATGTCATCCATTTTAAATTGAGGCTGTCACACAACAAAATGTCAATGTCATCCATTTTAAATTGAGGCTGTCACACAACAAAATGTCAATGTCATCCATTTTAAATTGAGGCTGTCACACAACAAAATGTCAATGTCATCCATTTTAAATTGAGGCTGTCACACAACAAAATGTCAATGTCATCCATTTTAAATTGAGGCTGTCACACAACAAAATGTGGAAAACGTACAGGGGTGTGAATGCTTTCTGAAGACACTGTAGACCTATCGGATGTTTGTATTACACAAAGGGCGTGTCCCAAATGGCATCCTTTTTCCTATAATACGGGCCCTGGTCAGCAATAATGCACTATGTAGGGAATAGGATAATATTTGGTATCACACAGCATCTCAGTAGGAAAGGTTACACCAGGAGTACATTAAGGTCTCACTGTTACAAAGCAATTGAAACCTCTTTGCGTGAATTCATTAGCCTATATATATAAACAACATGAATATGTATGAAGGACTCGTATCACCATATGGGTAGTTCATCTATTTCCAATCTGCCCTTGTCCCAGTCTTCACATCTACACCTGCTGTTAGACATGAATGGGCTGTAATACGACGAGTTAGAGGAGATTAATGAGGGATACTGATCGTACACGCACACACACTTTATACTGTATAGTGAAATAGCTCAACTGTAATACACGCACACACACACACACACACACACACACACACACACACACACACACACACTTTATACTGTATAGTGGAATAGCTCAACTGTAATACACGCACACACACACACACACACACACACACACACACACACACACACACACACACACACACACACACACACACACACACACACACACACACACACACTTTATACTGTATAGTGAAATAGCTCAACTGTAATACACGCACACACACACACACACACACACACACACAGGCACACACAGGCACACACAGACACACACACACGCCCAAACACACTCCCAAACACACATGCTTAAACACGCTTAAACAGACACACACACACACACAGGCACACAGACACACACCCACACACACATGCCCAAACACACATGCTTAAACACGCTTAAACAGACACACAGACACACACACAGATACACACAGGCACACAGACACATACACACATGCCCAAACACACATGCTTAAACAGACACACACACACACAGACACACAGAGACACACACACACACACATGGACGGTGGACCACAGCACTATTCTACTCGTTCTGTGCAGCAGTGCCTCCTCTCCTCTCTGCTCTTTTGCAGACAAATAAAGCCTATCATTGTTACTGCTTAGTGTTTGTGTCGCTCAGTCAGTTGAATTCCTTTGGACAGGAAACCGATCTGCAGACATGGTAACAAAAGCAAGCTCATACCAAACCTCTGAAGAATTCATGGAAGGGATCCTGATAAAGATAGCCAGCCCAGCTGTGTTCTAAAGCTATGCAATCTCAGACAAAGTTCTGTCAGCGACTCACCATTGTCTATTTGTGGGAAACTAAAGTCATGTTGTAGATATGACCAGCTGAGTGTGTGTTGTTATCCAGTTCACATTTACACAGAGTTCTGACAGAATTGGTGAAGATAACTTGACATGGTAGCTGACCTTGTATGTAATGAGTGTTACAGGGATTTATAGATAACTTGACAATGTAGCTGTCACGATCTTTAGAATGATTGGAGGCGTAAGCGTGTGTAGAATTCCACGTTTAATAAATAATAAACTCATCAAACAAAACAGAAGAAAAACTAAACGTGACGTTTTGGACTGCTCATGGGCAGCTACACAAAAACATAGTCAAGATCCCACAAAGCACAAAGGGGAAATGGCTGCCTGAATATGATCCCCAATCAGAGACAACGATAACCAGTTGCCTCTGATTGGGAACCATACCAGATCAACATAAATCATGAATCACCTAGATAACCCACCCTAGTCATTGTCACGCACCAACCACCATAGAGAATAAACAGCTCTCTATGGTCAGGGCGTGACAGTAGCTGACCCTGTTTGTAATGAGTTACAGGGGATTTATAGATAACTTGACAATGTAACTGACCCTGTATGTAATGAGTTACAGGGGATTTATCCCACTAAGGTGCAAGATTAATCTTTGGGTAAAGGGATGTTTCATATCGCCATAGTAACCCTTATTACAAATTCCTTTTCAGTTCCATCTTGTACTCTGAGATTCGTATTATTATTTTTTGACTCCACGTGACTGACGTTCCTAGGCCGTCATTGAAAATAAGAATTTGTTCTTAATTTGTTCTTAACTGACTTGCCTAGTTAAATAAAGGTAAAATAAATCAATAAAAGCTATAGGATGAAAAATACTCGAGTTTTGGCGCCGGTTACAGCTGTCAATCGCTAGCTAACGCTACCTAGCAATTATTATTTAAAAAATTACAAATTGATTCTTGGAGTCAAAGTATAGATATTTAACATTTTTAATTTCACTTTTATTTAACCAGCTAGGCTGGTTGAGAACAAGTTCTCATTTACAACTGCGACCTGGCCAAGATAAAAGAAAGCAGTGCGACACAAACAACAACACAGAGTTACACATGGAATAAACAAACATACAGTCAATAGCACAATAGGAAAATAAAAAGTCTATATACAGTGTGTGCAAATGAGGAAAGATAAGGGAGGTTAGGTAATATATAGGCCACAGTGGTAAATAATTACAATTTAGCAATTAAACACTGGAGTGATAGATGTGCAGAAGATGAATGTGCAAGTAGAGATACTGGGGTGCAAAGGAGCAAAATAAATAAAAACATCATGGGGATGAGGTAGTTGGATGGGCTATTTACAGATGGGTTGTGTACAGATGGGCTATGTACAGGTGTACAGATGGGCTATGTACAGATGGGCTATGTACAGGTGTACAGATGGGCTATGTACAGGTGTACAGATGGGCTATGTACAGGTGTACAGATGGGCTATGTACAGGTGCAGTGATCTGTGAGCTGCTTTGACAGCTGGTGCTTAAAGTTAGTGAGGGAGATATGAGTCTCCAGCTTCAGTGATTTTTGCAATTCGTTCCTGTCATTGGTAGCAGAGAACTGGAAGGAAAGGCGGCCAAAGTAAGAATTGGCTTTGGGGGTGTAAGGGGTGCATGTTGGTGGCAGGGAAGTCAGGCGCAGGAGAATGAACTTGGTATCAACTGAGTTTTTTAAATAAATGCTGACAAAACTCCAAAACAACTCAAATGTACAAAATAACAAAGTGGGTACAAAACCCGTCGCGCACCAACACTGAAATGCACATCTCATACAAACTAAGCAATCTCCGACAAGGACATGAGGGGAAACAGAGGGTTAAATACACAACATGTCATTGATGGGATTGGAACCAGGTGTGAAGGAAGACAAAACCAATGGAAAATGAAAAATGGATCAGTGACGGCTAGAATGTTGGTGACGTTGACCGCCAAACACCGCCCGAACAAGGAGACGGAGCGACTTCGGCGGAAGTCGTGACAGGGGGTGACCAGTGAAATATACCTGCTGGAGCGTGTGCTACGGGTGGGTACTGCTATGTGAGCTGAGATAAGGCGGGGCTTTACCTAGCAAAGACTTATAGATGACCTGGAACCAGTGGGTTTGGCAACGAATATGAAGTGCGGGCCAACCAACGTGAGCATACAGGTCACAGTGGTGGGTAGTATATGGGGCTTTGGTGACAAAACGGATGGCAGTGTGATAGACTGCATCCAATTTGCTGAGTAGAGTGTTGGAGGCTATTTTGTAAATGACATCGGCGAAGTCAAGGATCGGTAGGATAGTCAGTTTTACGAGGGTATGTTTGGCAGCATGAGTGAAGGATGCTTTGTTGCGAAATAGGAAGCCGATTCTAAGAGACAGCATGGTCTCTTATCGATGGAGGTTACGATATCGTTTAGGACCTTGAACGTGGCTGAGGTGCACCCGTGACCAGCTCGGAAACCTAATTGCATAGCGGAGAAGGTACGGTGGGATTCTAAATGGTTGTTGATCTGTTTGTCAAGTTGGCTTTCGAAGACCTTAGAAAGGCAGGGTAGAATAGATATAGGTCTGTAGCAGTTTGGGTCAAGGGTGTCGCCCCCTTTGAAGAGGGGGATGACCGCGGAAGCTTTCCAATCTTTGGGGATCTCAGACGATACGAAAGAGAGGTTGAACAGGCTAGTAATAGGGGTTGCAGCAATTTCGGCTGATAATTTTAGAAAGAGAGGATCCAGATTTTGTAGGGGTCCAGATTTTGCAGCTCTTTCAGAACATCGGACATCTGGATTTGGGAGGAGAAATGGGGGGGGCTTGGGCAAGTTGCTGTGGGGGGGTGCAGGGCTGTTGACCGGGGTAGGGGTAGCCAGGTGGAAAGAATGGCCAGCCGTAGAAAAATGCTTATTGAAATTCTCAATTATTGGGGATTTATCGGTGGTGACAGTGTTTCCTAGCCTCAGAGCAGTGGGCAGCTGGGAGGTGGTGTTCTTATTCTCCATGGACTTTACAGTGTCCCAGAACATTTTGGAGTTTATGCTGCAGGATGCAAATTTCTGTTTGAAAAAGCTAGCCTTTGCTTTCCTAACTGCCTGTGTATATTGGTTCCTAACTTCCCTGAAAAGTTGCATATCGTGGGGGCTATTCGATGCTAATGCAGAACGCCACAGGATGTTTTTGTGCTGGTCAAGAGCAGTCAGGTCTGGAGTGAACCACAGGCTATATCTGTTCCTGGTTAATTTTTTTTGGAATGGGGCATGCTTATTTAAAATTGTGAGAAAAGCACTTTTAAAGAATAACCAGGCATCTTCTACTGACGGAATGAGGTCAGTATCCTTCCAGGATACCCGGGCCAGGTCGATTAGAAAGGCCTGCTCGCTGAAGTGTTTTAGGGAGCGTTTGACAGTGATGAGGGGTGGTTGTTTGACCGCAGACCCATTACGGACACAAGCAATGAGGCAGTGATCACTGAGATCCTAGTTGAAGACAGCAGAGGTTTTGTCCATAGTATCGTCCAAAATAATGTTGTGATTTGTAACTGTATTGAGATTGTTCATACATCACTAATATAACTGATAGGCTGTTCATACATCACTAATATAACTGATAGGCTGTTCATACATCACTAATATAACTGATAGGCTGTTCATACATCACTAATATAACTGATAGGCTGTTCATACATCACTAATATAACTGATAGGCTGTTCATACATCACTAATATCAAGGTATTCAGTGATAGGCTGTTCATACATCACTAATATCAAGGTATTCAGTGATAGGCTGTTCATACATCACTAATATCAAGGTATTCAGTGATAGGCTGTTCATACATCACTAATATCAAGGTATTCAGTGATAGGCTGTTCATACATCACTAATATCAAGGTATTCAGTGATAGGCTGTTCATACATCACTAATATCAAGGTATTCAGTGATAGGCTGTTCATACATCACTAATATAACTGATAGGCTGTTCATACATCACTAATATAACTGATAGGCTGTTCATACATCACTAATATCAAGGTATTTAGTGATAGGCTGTTCATACATCACTAATATCAAGGTATTTAGTGATAGGCTGTTCATACATCACTAATATCAAGGTATTTAGTGATAGGCTGTTCATACATCACTAATATAACTGATAGGCTGTTCATACATCACTAATATAACTGATAGGCTGTTCATACATCACTAATATAACTGATAGGCTGTTCATACATCACTAATATAACTGATAGGCTGTTCATACATCACTAATATAACTGATAGGCTGTTCATACATCACTAATATAACTGATAGGCTGTTCATACATCACTAATATCAAGGTATTTAGTGATAGGCTGTTCATACATCACTAATATCAAGGTATTTAGTGATAGGCTGTTCATACATCACTAATATCAAGGTATTTAGTGATAGGCTGTTCATACATCACTAATATCAAGGTATTTAGTGATAGGCTGTTCATACATCACTAATATCAAGGTATTTAGTGATAGGCTGTTCATACATCACTAATATCAAGGTATTTAGTGATAGGCTGTTCATACATCACTA
The DNA here is from genome assembly GCF_018296145.1 of Oncorhynchus tshawytscha. NCBI lineage: Eukaryota > Metazoa > Chordata > Actinopteri > Salmoniformes > Salmonidae > Oncorhynchus > Oncorhynchus tshawytscha. The sequence goes on along the minus strand of NC_056449.1, from coordinate 38,211,765 downwards.
ATATCAAGGTATTCACTAATATAAGTGATAGGCTGTTCATACATCACTAATATCAAGGTATTCAGTGATAGGCTGTTCATACATCACTAATATAACTGATAGGCTGTTCATACATCACTAATATAACTGATAGGCTGTTCATACATCACTAATATCAAGGTATTTAGTGATAGGCTGTTCATACATCACTAATATCAAGGTATTTAGTGATAGGCTGTTCATACATCACTAATATCAAGGTATTTAGTGATAGGCTGTTCATACATCACACTGATAGGCTGTTCATACATCACTAATATCAAGGTATTTAGTGATAGGCTGTTCATACATCACTAATATCAAGGTATTTAGTGATAGGCTGTTCATACATCACTAATATCAAGGTATTTAGTGATAGGCTGTTCATACATCACTAATATCAAGGTATTTAGTGATAGGCTGTTCATACATCACTAATATCAAGGTATTTAGTGATAGGCTGTTCATACATCACTAATATCAAGGTAACAGTGATAGGCTGTTCATACATCACTAATATAACTGATAGGCTGTTCATACATCACTAATATAACTGATAGGCTGTTCATACATCACTAATATAACTGATAGGCTGTTATACATCACTAATATAAGTGATAGGCTGTTCATACATCACTAATATAACTGATAGGCTGTTCATACATCACTAATATAACTGATAGGCTGTTCATACATCACTAATATCAAGGTATTTCAGTGATAGGCTGTTCATACATCACTAATATCAAGGTATTCAGTGATAGGCTGTTCATACATCACTAATATCAAGGTATTCAGTGATAGGCTGTTCATACATCACTAATATCAAGGTATTCAGTGATAGGCTGTTCATACATCACTAATATCAAGGTATTCAGTGATAGGCTGTTCATACATCACTAATATCAAGGTATTTAGTGATAGGCTGTTCATACATCACTAATATAACTGATAGGCTGTTCATACATCACTAATATAACTGATAGGCTGTTCATACATCACTAATATCAAGGTATTCAGTGATAGGCTGTTCATACATCACTAATATCAAGGTATTCAGTGATAGGCTGTTCATACATCACTAATATCAAGGTATTCAGTGATAGGCTGTTCATACATCACTAATATCAAGGTATTCAGTGATAGGCTGTTCATACATCACTAATATCAAGGTATTCAGTGATAGGCTGTTCATACATCACTAATATCAAGGTATTCAGTGATAGGCTGTTCATACATCACTAATATCAAGGTATTTAGTGATAGGCTGTTCATACATCACTAATATAACTGATAGGCTGTTCATACATCACTAATATCAAGGTATTCAGTGATAGGCTGTTCATACATCACTAATATCAAGGTATTCAGTGAAAAGTTAAACAGCCTTTCAGACAATAGGTTGTGAGAATATTACCTAATGACTGAATCTGATACAAAAATACCCAGAGGGACAGATTCCTAGAGTTTAACTCCTCTCCCTTGAGAGCTGTTGCTTCACTTGTGTGTGTGTGTGTGTGTGTGTGTGTGTGTGTGTGTGTGTGTGTGTGTGGTGTGTGTACATGTTCTGCACTTGTCCCACTGTGTTTGTGTGTGTATGCTATGCTGCACTTGTCCGTGTGTGTGTGTGTGTGTGTGCTGCACTTGTCCCTGTGTGTGTGTGTGTGTGTGTGTGTGTGTGTGTGTATGTGGTGGTGTGTACATGTGCTACACTTGTCCGTGTGTGTGTATGTTTGCTGCACTTGTCCATCTATGTGTGTGTGTGTGCTGCACTTGTCCTCTGTGTGTGTGTGTGTACATGTGCTGCACTTGTCCCTCTGTGTGTGTGTGTGTGTGTGTGTCCCTCTATGTGTGTGTGTGTGTGTGTACATGTGCTGCACTTGTCCCTCTGTGTGTGTGTGTGTACATGTGCTGCACTTGTCCCTCTCAGCCCCAAATAGAGCCCAGTATCTCCCACCCTGCCTTGTAATTAGACTCTGCCTGCCATGCATGTAAAGCCCAGTGAGGCTTGTTCTGTCTGCCCCATATGAGCTCTACAGTACAGACAGACAGACTGGCAGGGAGTTCAGCCCTCCATGTGAACACATGGCGTCCCAATATTACACTTTTTATACGTCACAGAAGACTGAAATATAACAAAAACCGTTTGACAGGGAAACACTGGATTTTCAGCGTTTTATGTTAATTAATTATGAAATGATGAAAGGAATGTGAAAGACATTCCACCCATGAGGCCTCTAGGTCATTTGACTGCAGCAGAGGGCTTTAAGACGACAAGGGATTAATCTTCAGAGGTTCCAGAAGCTGTGCAACACACACACACACACACACACACACACACACACACACCCCATCAGCAGGACATTGTTTAGGTAGAGAGGATAGAGGATCATTAGGAGGGGATTATTCCCCTCAGAAGACAGACAGCCACTGATGATGCTGCCTACTGCTGTCTGCCAGCTCACTGCTCTGCCTGCTTGCTTACTGCCTGTTCCCTGCTCTGCCTGCTTTTCTGACTGACTGCATGGCGACAGATGTTGCAGTTGGCTGGATTCCATAGAGCCAAACCTGCGCTGGCCAGCTTGCAATTCTCACATCTTTAATTTGGACTCTGTAACCTCCTTCTACTGAACTATGACATGCTCATGTGGGATCCCAGGAAAGACATTGCTGTGATATCTCCAGACCTATTTCTGGGCTTACATTTGTATTTTTTGGCATGTTTTTCTAAAAGCATTTATTTTTATTTTTATATCGACTTCATGTCTTGTGATGGAGAGAGCTGGCGTGTTTACTGTAACTTTAACCTGATAGAGCCGACAGTAAAGCTACACTATAGTATTCACTTTCTGACAGCCAATAAAGATGAAAGTCATGCTGTCAGTCAGCTGGAATGGGCAGGCTCCACAGGTAGCAGGCTCCACAGGTAGCAGGCTCCACAGGTAGCAGGCTCCACAGGTAGCAGGCTCCACAGGGAGCAGGCTCCACAGGTAGCAGGCTCCACAGGGAGCAGGCTCCACAGGTAGCAGGCTCCACAGGGAGCAGGCTCCACAGGTAGCAGGCTCCACAGGGAGCAGGCTCCACAGGTAGCAGGCTCCACAGGTAGCAGGCTCCACAGGTAGCAGGCTCCACAGGTAGCAGGCTCCACAGGGTAGGGCTCAATACCATGTTATGTAACCCAGACAGAGGCACTGCAGCCTAGGAGAGATTGGACTGGGAGTACGTGGGGACATGGAGGAGGGAGAGAAGAAGGGTAGGATGGCCCTCTCCTCTCCTGCTCTCCTCTCCTCCTCCCATCCTCTCCTGCTCTCTCCTCCCTCTCCTCTCCTGCTCTCCTCTCCTCTCTCCTCCTATCCTCTCCTGCTCTCTCCTATCTTCTCTCCTCTCCTTCCTTCACCTCTCCTCCCCTGCTCATTCTCTCCTCTCCTCCCCTGCTCATTCTCTCCTCTCTCCTCCTATCCTCTTCCTCCTCTCCTCTCCTGCTCTCCTCTCCTCTCCTCCTATCCTCTTCCTCCTCCCCTCTCTCCTCTCCTCACTTCACCTCTCCTCCCCTACTCATTCTCTCCTCTCCTGCTCTCCTCTCCTCTCCTCCTATCCTCTCCTGCTCTCTCCTCCTCTCCTATCTTCTCTCCTCTCCTTCCTTCACCTCTCCTCCCCTGCTCATTCTCTCCTCTCCTACTCATTCTCTCTTCTCCTCCCCTATCCTCTGTTGTTACTACCTCCAGGGCAGGTGTGTAATGGATGTTAGTTCCCCAGGGCCAATCTCTTTGATTTCAGCTGCTATAGCAACAACACCTATAGCAACAACACCTATAGCAACAAAGCAACAACACCTATAGCAACAGCACCTATAGCAACAACACCTATAGCAACATCACCTATAGCAACATCACCTATACCAACAACACCTATAGCAACAACACCTATAGCAACAACACCTATAGCAACAACACCTACAGCAACAAAGCAACAACACCTATAACAACATCACATATAGCAACATCACCTACAGCAACAAAGCAACAACACCTATAGCAACAACACCTATAGCAACAACACCTACAGCAACATCACCTATAACAACATCACATATAGCAACATCACCTACAGCAACAAAGCAACAACACCTACAGCAACATCACCTATAGCAACAAAGCAACAACACTAACAGCAACACCACCTATAACAACATCACATATAGCAACATCACCTACAGCAACAAAGCAACAACACCTATAGCAACAACACCTATAGCAACAACATCTACAGCAACATCACCTATAGCAACAACACCTACAGCAACATCAACTACAGCAACAAAGCAACAACACCTACAGCAACATCACCTATAACAACATCACATATAGCAACATCACCTACAGCAACAAAGCAACAACACCTATAGCAACAACACCTATAGCAACAACACCTACAGCAACATCACCTATAGCAACAACACCTATAGCAACATCACCTATAGCAACAACACCTACAGCAACATCACCTATAACAACATCACATATAGTAACATCACCTACAGCAACAAAGCAACAACACCTATAGCAACAACACCTACAGCAACATCACCTATAACAACATCACATATAGCAACAACACCTATAGCAACAACACCTATAGCAACAGCACCTATAGCAACAGCACCTATAGCAACAACACCTATAGCAACAAAGCAACAATACCTATAGCAACAACACCTATAGCAACAGCACCTATAGCAACAACACCTATAGCAACAACACCTACAGCAACATCACCTATAACAACATCACCTATAGCAACATCACCTATAGCAACAACACCTACAGCAACATCACCTATAGCAACATCACCTATAGCAACAACACCTATAGCAACATCACCTATAGCAACAACACCTATAGCAACATCACCTACAGCAACATCACCTACAGCAACAACACCTACAGCAACATCACCTATAGCAACAAAGCAACAACACCTATAGCAACAGCACCTATAGCAACAACACCTATAGCAACATCACCTATAGCAACAACACCTACAGCAACATCACCTATAGCAACAACACCTATAGCAACAGCACCTATAGCAACAACACCTATAGCAACAACACCTATAGCAACAAAGCAACAGCACCTATAGCAACAGCACCTATAGCAACAACACCTATAGCAACAAAGCAACAACACCTATAGCAACAGCACCTATAGCAACATCACCTATAGCAACATCACCTATAGCAACAACACCTATAGCAACATCACCTATAGCAACAACACCTATAGCAACAACACCTATAGCAACAACACCTATAGCAACAGCACCTATAGCAACAACACCTATAGCAACATCACCTATAGCAACAACACCTATAGCAACATCACCTATAGCAACAACACCTATAGCAACAACACCTATAGCAACAACACCTATAGCAACAACACCTCCAGCAACTTGTCTTCAGTGAAGCTGTGGAACAGTGTGGTAGTGGGTCTGTTTCTGTTGGTGGTTTCTCTACCGTAGCTCTTTGCTTTGGATACAATGTGTTTTTAGCTCCTGCCCTCATCAGTATGTGCTTGATTGTGTTCTGTGAGACAGAACGTGTGTGTGTGTGTGTGTGTGTGTGTGTGTGTGTGTGTGTGTGTGTGTGTGTGTGTGTGTGTGTGTGTGTGTGTGTGTGTGTGTGTGTGTGTGTGTGTGTGTGTGTGTGTGTGTGTGTGTGTGTGTGTGTGTTAAAACAAACCGAGTATTAGATTTGTTCTATTTTTTGTTCAAGGCTTTGGAATGTAGGCCAGATAAACATCGCTCATTGATTGGTTGAATGCTACTTCAAATACTCTCTCTGTCAAGTAAATCCCTTTCTACGGCAAGATGATATGACCTGTTTAGGTCTCGTTGTGAATATTGGATGACTTGTCAGTCTATTAGCACTAATTGCTGTGTACCTATTGGCGTCTCAGTTAGCTGGGATAGTCAGGGCGATGACTTGGTGGATCGAATTAAAACGAACATGTCCCCCCAGCCTCCATATTCAACCGTACTACTACTGCGCGTATACAATGAAGACTTCCTGTGATGTACAGTATATTGTTAGTGTTAATATTACAGTTATTTCCCATAGTGGAAGAACACTTACTGAGCCTTTTGATATACAGTGGGCTATATTATATATCAATAACTTTATCCCTGTTTAATTAGCTCAGAGTCACTAGGTGGAACTCATTAGGGACTATATCCCTGTTTAATTAGCTCAGAGTCACTAGGTGGAACTCATTAGGGACTATATCTCCGTGTAATTAGCCAGTGTTTTACCTCAGTCACTAGGTGGAACTCATTAGGGACTTTATCCCTGTTTAATTAGCTCAGAGTCACTAGGTGGAACTCATTAGGGACTATATCTCCGTGTAATTAGCCAGTGTTTTACCTCAGAGTCACTAGGTGGAACTCATTAGAGACGTTATCCCTGTTTAATTAGCTCAGAGTCACTAGGTGGAACTCATTAGGGACTATATCCCTGTTTAATTAGCTCAGAGTCACTAGGTGGAACTCATTAGGGACTATATCCCTGTTTAATTAGCTCAGAGTCACTAGGTGGAACTCATTAGGGACTATATCCCTGTTTAATTAGCTCAGAGTCACTAGGTGGAACTCATTAGGGACTATATCCCTGTTTAATTAGCTCAGAGTCACTAGGTGGAACTCATTAGGGACTATATCCCTGTTTAATTAGCTCAGAGTCACTAGGTGGAACTCATTAGGGACTATATCCCTGTTTAATTTGCTCAGAGTCACTAGGTGGAACTCATTAGGGACTCAGAGTCACTAGGTGGAACTCATTATATCCCTGTGTAATTAGCCAGTGTTTTACCTCAGAGTCACTAGGTGGAACTCATTAGGGACTATATCCCTGTGTAATTAGCCAGTGTTTTACCTCAGAGTCACTAGGTGGAACTCATTAGGGACTATATCCCTGTGTAATTAGCCAGTGTTTTACCTCAGAGTCACTAGGTGGAACTCATTAGGGACTATATCCCTGTGTAATTAGCCAGTGTTTTACCTCAGAGTCACTAGGTGGAACTCATTAGGGACTATATCCCTGTGTAATTAGCCAGTGTTTTACCTCAGAGTCACTAGGTGGAACTCATTAGGGACTATATCCCTGTGTAATTAGCCAGTGTTTTACCTCAGTCACTAGGTGGAACTCATTAGGGACTATATCCCTGTGTAATTAGCCAGTGTTTTACCTCAGAGTCACTAGGTGGAACTCATTAGGGACTATATCCCTGTGTAATTAGCTCAGAGTCACTAGGTGGAACTCATTAGGGACTATATCCCTGTGTAATTAGCTCAGAGTCACTAGGTGGAACTCATTAGGGACTATATCCCTGTGTAATTAGCTCAGAGTCACTAGGTGGAACTCATTAGGGACTATATCCCTGTGTAATTAGCCAGTGTTTTACCTCAGAGTCACTAGGTGGAACTCATTAGGGACTATATCCCTGTGTAATTAGCTCAGAGTCACTAGGTGGAACTCATTAGGGACTATATCCCTGTGTAATTAGCCAGTGTTTTACCTCAGAGTCACTAGGTGGAACTCATTAGGGACTATATCCCTGTGTAATTAGCCAGTGTTTTACCTCAGAGTCACTAGGTGGAACTCATTAGGGACTATATCCCTGTGTAATTAGCCAGTGTTTTACCTCAGAGTCACTAGGTGGAACTCATTAGGGACTATATCCCTGTGTAATTAGCTCAGAGTCACTAGGTGGAACTCATTAGGGACTATATCCCTGTGTAATTAGCCAGTGTTTTACCTCAGAGTCACTAGGTGGAACTCATTAGGGACTATATCCCTGTGTAATTAGCCAGTGTTTTACCTCAGAGTCACTAGGTGGAACTCATTAGGGACTATATCCCTGTGTAATTAGCCAGTGTTTTACCTCAGAGTCACTAGGTGGAACTCATTAGGGACTATATCCCTGTGTAATTAGCCAGTGTTTTACCTCAGTCACTAGGTGGAACTCATTAGGGACTATATCCCTGTGTAATTAGCCAGTGTTTTACCTCAGAGTCACTAGGTGGAACTCATTAGGGACTATATCCCTGTGTAATTAGCCAGTGTTTTACCTCAGAGTCACTAGGTGGAACTCATTAGGGACTATATCCCTGTGTAATTAGCCAGTGTTTTACCTCAGAGTCACTAGGTGGAACTCATTAGGGACTATATCCCTGTGTAATTAGCCAGTGTTTTACCTCAGTCACTAGGTGGAACTCATTAGGGACTATATCCCTGTGTAATTAGCTCAGAGTCACTAGGTGGAACTCATTAGGGACTATATCCCTGTGTAATTAGCTCAGAGTCACTAGGTGGAACTCATTAGGGACTATATCCCTGTGTAATTAGCCAGTGTTTTACCTCAGTCACTAGGTGGAACTCATTAGGGACTATATCCCTGTGTAATTAGCCAGTGTTTTACCTCAGTCACTAGGTGGAACTCATTAGGGACTATATCCCTGTGTAATTAGCCAGTGTTTTACCTCAGAGTCACTAGGTGGAACTCATTAGGGACTATATCCCTGTGTAATTTAGTCACTAGGTGAACTCATTTTACCTCAGAGTCACTAGGTGGAACTCATTAGGGACTATATCCCTGTGTAATTAGCCAGTGTTTTACCTCAGTCACTAGGTGGAACTCATTAGGGACTATATCCCTGTGTAATTAGCCAGTGTTTTACCTCAGTCACTAGGTGGAACTCATTAGGGACTATATCTCCGTGTAATTAGCCAGTGTTTTACCTCAGAGTCACTAGGTGGAACTCATTAGGGACTATATCCCTGTGTAATTAGCTCAGAGTCACTAGGTGGAACTCATTAGGGATTATCCCTGGGACTTATCCCTAGGTGGTAATTAGGGACTATATCCCTGTGTAATTAGCTCAGAGTCACTAGGTGGAACTCATTAGGGACTATATCCCTGTGTAATTAGCCAGTGTTTTACCTCAGAGTCACTAGGTGGAACTCATTAGGGACTATATCCCTGTGTAATTAGCCAGTGTTTTACCTCAGAGTCACTAGGTGGAACTCATTAGGGACTATATCCCTGTGTAATTAGCCAGTGTTTTACCTCAGAGTCACTAGGTGGAACTCATTAGGGACTATATCCCTGTGTAATTAGCCAGTGTTTTACCTCAGAGTCACTAGGTGGAACTCATTAGGGACTATATCCCTGTGTAATTAGCCAGTGTTTTACCTCAGAGTCACTAGGTGGAACTCATTAGGGACTATATCCCTGTGTAATTAGCCAGTGTTTTACCTCAGTCACTAGGTGGAACTCATTAGGGACTATATCCCTGTGTAATTAGCCAGTGTTTTACCTCAGTCACTAGGTGGAACTCATTAGGGACTATATCCCTGTGTAATTAGCCAGTGTTTTACCTCAGTCACTAGGTGGAACTCATTAGGGACTATATCCCTGTGTAATTAGCCAGTGTTTTACCTCAGAGTCACTAGGTGGAACTCATTAGGGACTATATCCCTGTGTAATTAGCCAGTGTTTTACCTCAGTCACTAGGTGGAACTCATTAGGGACTATATCCCTGTGTAATTAGCCAGTGTTTTACCTCAGTCACTAGGTGGCAGTATGGATTTATTACTGAATCAACACTGAAAGCTCTTTCTTGTTCGTACAACTTGGACAAGCCCCTCGGACTTCTGAATGAAGGAACAAGCTCATCCCAAATGGCACTCTAATCCCTATATAAGTGCACTACTTTTGACCAGCGCCTGTAGGGAATAGGGAACCATTTGAGGCCTAGTAATGATGCCCTCTCACTTTTCACTGGGTTTTATTTCTCTAAAAGTTGGGGACTTTTAATTTGATACACGGGCACTTTCATGTGATACGTAAAGTGTAAGAATGAAGTGCAGATGCAACGTTTGGTAACAGAATGACGGCAAACAGCACCAACTGTCATTCTGCTACTGAACCTTACATCTGCACTGTTCTTTAATTCATGTGTTTTTTATTGAATTTCTCAGAGGAAATTGTTACAAATTGTGCATAGAGTTGTAATGGTTTTGTTTAACTTTGTAATCATTGTTTTTTATTTTATTTTTTACGTACGTTTTGAAATGAGAAATGTCATTGTTGGCATCGCTATGTTCCCATATGACGACACATATAGCGTAGTCTGGTATTAAGTCAAACCAACTGGTTATTATTTTATAAAGTAGCTCATTTATCTTTAATTGATAATATACTCTGTCATATTCACTAGTTTCGTTCATTTCCAGAAGATACATCTCAAAAGTTGTGTTGTATTGTATCTACGCTGTAGCTACAGCCCAGTATATATCTCAATATATTTCAAATACGACAATGGAACCATTTGGATATAATGTTTTTTTCACCAATCAGACAATCGATTTCTGCCTCTTCGTGATGCTGTTTCTATGCTAGACATGTGAGCACTTGATCTGTTTAAAGCAGATTGTTTTTCTCCAAAAGCCCTGACTGGGAAACGTACGTTTTGCACGATAAAACTAATCTGCCTGCTCTCTGTTTGGGCTTACCAGGCTGTATGTGCTGCCCACTGAAGGGATGCACCCTTCTCTACTCTCCTCTACCCACTTCTCTCCTCTCCTCTCCTCTCCTCTCCTCTCCTCTCCCTCTCCTCTCCTCTCCTCTCCTCTCCTCTCCTCTCCTCTCCTCTCCTCTCCTCTCCTCTCCTCTCCTCTCTTCATTTCTCTTATCCTCTCCTCTACCCTCCTCTCCTCTCTTTGTTTCTCCTCTCCTCTCCTCTCCTCTCCTCTCCTCTCCTCTCCTCTCCTCTCCTCTCCTCTCCTCTCCTCTCCTCTCCTCTCCTCTCCTCTCCTCTCCTCTCCTCTCCTCTCCTCTCCTCTCCTCTCCTCTCCTCTCCTCTCCTCTCCTCTTATCTTCTCCTTTCCTCAACTCTCCCTCTCCTCTCCTCTCCTCTCCTCTCCTCTCTTCGTTTCTCTTATCCTCTCCTCTACCCTCCCTCCTCTCCTCTCTTCGTTTCTCCTCTCTTCTTTCTGTTCCTCTCCTCTCCTCTCCTCTCCTCTCCTCTCCTCTCCTCTCCTCTCCTCTCCTCTCCTCTCCTCTCCTCTCCTCTCCTCTCCTCTCCTCTCTCCTCTCCTCTCCTCTTATCTTCTCCTTTCCTCAACTCTCCTCTCCTCTCCTCTCCTCTCCTCTCTTCGTTTCTCTTATCCTCTCCTCTACCCTCCTCTCCTTCTTCGTTTCTCCTCTCTTCGTTTCTCCTCTCCTCTCCTCTACCTCTCTTCATTTCTCCTCTCCTCTCCTCTCCTCTCCTCTCCTCTCCTCTCCTCTCCTCTCCCTCTCCTCTCCTCTCCTCTCCTCTCCTCTCCTCTCCTCTCCTCTCTCCTCTCCTCTCCTCTCTTCTCTTCTCTTCTCCTCTCCTCTCCTCTCCTCTACCCTCTTATCCTCTCCTCTCCTCTCCTCTCCTCTCCTCTCCTCTCCTCTCCTCTCCTCTCCTCTCCTCTCCTCTCCCTCTCCTCTCCTCTCCTCTCCTCTCCTCTCCTCTCCTCTCCTCTCCTCTCCTCTCCTCTCCTCTCTTCTCCTCTCCTCTGCCATTGGATACACCTTATAAAAATAATTTTGCATGTCAAGTTATAGTCAAATACTGTGTGGAAAATTATATTTACCATCTACTATTCTTTCTATTCAGAGAGAATTAAAATGACTAAATGGTGAGCCTATCATTATCTGATTTATTGGTGATAAGGTTACAAAGGGTGGGTATTTTACTGGAAAATGTCGAAGCTTACCAGTAAACTACCAGAATATTGGAATCTTTTTCAAAGTATTTTATATAATCTATCACAAGACATCGAGTAGCCCTTTTGGGTACTTCATATCATTACAGGTGTCTGTAATCATCTCTGGCCCTCTGTAAAGCTTTATCTCATGTCAAATATACACTGTATTTGGAAAAGTATGTGGACACCACTTCAAATTAGTGGATTTGGCTATTTCAGCCAGACCCGTGGCTGACAGCCATGCAATCACCATAAACAAACATTGGCAGTAGAATGGCCTTACTGAAGAGCCCAGGGACTTTCAACGTGGCAACAAGTCAGTTTGTAAAATTTCTGCCCTGCTAGAGCTGCCCCCGGTCAACTGCAAGTGCTTGTTATTGTGAAGTGGAAACGTCTAGGAGCAACATAGTCTCAGCCGCGAAGTGGTAGGCCACACAAGCTCACAGAATGGGACCGTCAAAGAAAAAGTGTCTGTCCCTGATTGCAACACTCACTACTCACTAAGTTCCAAACTGCCTCTGGAAGCAACGTCAGCACAAGAACTGTTTGTCGGCAAGCTACATGAAATCGTTTTTCAAGGCCGAGCAGCCGCACACAAGCCTAAAATCACCATGCTCAATGCCAAGCGTCGGCTGGGCTGGTGAAAAGCTCGCCGCCATTGGACTCTGAAGCAGTAGTAATGTGTTCTCTGGCGTGATGAATCACGCTTCACCATCTGGCAGTCCGACAGAAGAATCTGGGTGTGGCGGATGCCGGGAGAACACTACCTTCCCGAATGCATAGTGCCAACTGTAAAGTTTGGTGGAGGAGGAATAATGGTCTGGGGCTGTTTTTCATGTTCGGCACATTCTAGATGATTCTGTGATTCCAAATTTCTGGCAACAGTTTAGGGAAGGCCCTTTTGTGTTTCAGCATGACAATGCCCCTGTGCACAAAGCGAGGTCTATACAAAAATGGTTTGTCGAAATTGGTGTGGAAGAACTTGACTTGCCTGCACAGAGCCCTGACTTCAACCTCATCGAACACCTTTGGGATGAATTGGAACACCGACTGCGAGCCAGGTCTAATCGTCCAACATCAGTGCCTGACCTCACTAATGCTCTTCTGGCTGAATGGAAGCAAGTCCTCGCAGCAATGTTCCGACATCTAGTGGAAAGCCTTCCCAGATGAGTGGAGGCTGTTATAGCAGCAATGTTCCAACATCTAGTGGAAAGCCTTCCCAGAAGAGTGGAGGCTGTTATAGCAGCAATGTTCCAACATCTAGTGGAAAGCCTTCCCAGAAGAGTGGAGGCTGTTATAGCAGCAATGTTCCAACATCTAGTGGAAAGCCTTCCCAGAAGAGTGGAGGCTGTTATAGCAGCAATGTTCCAACATCTAGAGGAAAGCCTTCCCAGAAGAGTGGAGGCTGTTATAGCAGCAATGTTCCTACATCTAGAGGAAAGCCTTCCCAGAAGAGTGGAGGCTGTTATAGCAGCAATGTTCTAACATCTAGTGGAAAGCCTTCCTAGAAGAGTGGAGGCTGTTATAGCAGCAATGTTCCTACATCTAGAGGAAAGCCTTCCTAGAAGAGTGGAGGCTGTTATAGCAGCAATGTTCCTACATCTAGTGGAAAGCCTTCCCAGAAGAGTGGAGGCTGTTCTAGCAGCAATGTTCCAACATCTAGTGGAAAGCCTTCCCAGAAGAGTGGAGGCTGTTATAGCAGCAATGTTCCAACATCTAGTGGAAAGCCTTCCCAGAAGAGTGGAGGCTGTTATAGCAGCAATGTTCCAACATCTAGTGGAAAGCCTTCCCAGAAGAGTGGAGGCTGTTATAGCAGCAATGTTCCAACATCTAGTGGAAAGCCTTCCCAGAAGAGTGGAGGCTGTTATAGCAGCAATGTTCCAACATCTAGTGGAAAGCCTTCCCAGAAGAGTGGAGGCTGTTATAGCAGCAAAGGGGGGGACCAACTCCATATTAATGCCCATGATTTCGGAATGGGATGTTTGGCGAGCAGGTGTCCACATACTTCTGCTCATATAGTGTGTGAAATAATTGATGATTTTAACATTTTAAAAAGAATAACCAAGCTGTGAAACATGATCCTACATTTACACCATCATCTTAGTGAATACCATTGGTGTTTATGAGGGGTTCAGCATTAAATATATATATATATATATATTTTTAACACACTTTTATTTATTTGACTATTTCAATATGTATTCGTTTTCAATGTTTTGGCATTAAACTAGTGGCAGTTGTGAAAAAAGTAAATAGTTGAAGAGTTAATTGAAAATAATGCTATTGTTTGATTAGATGCTTTTTTTCATTATGGTAGTTTTTTTTAGATGTAAGTGGTATATTTTCAAAACTCTATGGGCACAAATCTAAATTGATAACATTTGTAATGCTCCGTATCTTTATGTCTTTGATTCATTCATTGGGGTTTTACACATCTTTCACCTTTTACACATGGAGTAAACGGTAAACAAGCCAATAACACAAACAAGTCAATGACACAGTAGAGAAAATAAAGTCTATATACAGTGTGTGCAAAAGGCATGAGGAGGTAGGCAATAAATAGGCCATAGGAGCGAATAATTACAATTTAGCAGATTAACACTGGAGTCATAAATGAGCAGATGATGACGTGCAAGTAGAGATACTGGTGTGCAAAAGAGCAGAAAAGTAAAGTCATTTATGCAAAATCAACATTTTCTGTTAAATACCATGAGAACATTAAGTTTAGTCCCCAATACATCAGATAATGATGGGCTTACCATTTAGTCATTTTAACTAACATTTAATCCATTAGGCAAAACATATAAGATTACTGCTGAATAGAAGTATAGCAGATGGTAAGTATAATTTTACATACAGTATTTGACTATAACTTGACATGCAATTTTTTAAGTATAATTTGTATCCGATGGCAGGTTGTGAGCATGTTGAGGAATATGTCTTCCAGATTCATTATCCTTATACAGAATATACATAGGAGATTCATTTAAAGTTAATTTCGTTTAAAGTAAATTTTCTGAAATTACAATAATAGGATTTGACATCATATGGTTTACTTTCCTTAAACTCACTTTAAGGTTAAGGTTACTGTAACTTATCTGCTTGTACGTGTGTGTGTGTGTGTGTGTGTGTGTGTGTGTGTGTGTGTGTGTGTGTGTGTGTGTGTGTGTGTGTGTGTGTGTGTGTGTGTGTGTGTGTGTTTGTATGCGGGTGTTAGATCTTAATTTGACCAGTTTTTCACAGAAGGAAAATTATTCTGCAGGAACAAGGAATGTGAATTATTGTGTAGATTATAGTTAATGGACGTTTTTGGATGGGGTTGATACTTTTTTTTGTTAGGGCAAATCAAGTCTGACATTGAAGGGGCATCGGGTGGCATTTGGGACACAATCAGTGGTAGAATGGCTCTCTGCTCAAAGATAAAGGATAACATTACACAGAAATTAGTCTTGACAACGTGCTTCAGTCCTCTACAATGGGAGTCAGCTGTCAGTCCTCTGCAATGGGAGTCAGCTGTCAGTCCTCTACAATGGGAGTCAGCTGTCAGTCCTCTACAATGGGAGTCAGCTGTCAGTCCTCTACAATGGGAGTCAGCTGTCAGTCCTCTACAATGGGAGTCAGCTGTCAGTCCTCTGCAATGGGAGTCCGCTGTCAGTCCTCTACAATGGGAGTCAGCTGTCAGTCCTCTGCAATGGGAGTCAGATGTCAGTCCTCTACAATGGGAGTCAGCTGTCAGTCCTCTGCAATGGGAGTCAGCTGTCAGTCCTCCACAATGGGAGTCAGCTGTCAGTCCTCTACAATGGGAGTCAGCTGTCAGTCCTCTACAATGGGAGTCAGCTGTCAGGCCTCTACAATGGGAGTCAGCTGTCAGACCTCTACAATGGGAGTCAGCTGTCAGGCCTCTACAATGGGAGTCAGCTGTCAAGCCTCTACAATGGGAGTCAGCTGTCAGTCCTCTACAATGGGAGTCAGCTGTCAGTCCTCCACAATGGGAGTCAGCTGTCAGTCCTCCACAATGGGAGTCAGCTGTCAGTCCTCTACAATGGGAGTCAGCTGTCAGTCCTCTGCAATGGGAGTAAGCTGTCAGTCCTCTACAATGGGAGTCAGCTGTCAGCCCTCTACAATGGGAGTCAGCTGTCAGTCCTCTACAATGGGAGTCAGCTGTCAGTCCTCTGCAATGGGAGTCAGCTGTCAGGCCTCTACAATGGGGAGTCAGCTGTCAGGCCTCTACAATGGGAGTCAGCTGTCAGTCCTCTACAATGGGAGTCAGCTGTCAGTCCTCTACAATGGGAGTCAGCTGTCAGTCCTCTACAATGGGAGTCAGCTGTCAGTCCTCTACAATGGGAGTCAGCTGTCAGGCCTCTACAATGGGAGTCAGCTGTCAGTCCTCTACAATGGGAGTCAGCTGTCAGTCCTCCACAATGGGAGTCAGCTGTCAGTCCTCTACAATGGGAGTCAGCTGTCAGGCCTCTACAATGGGAGTCAGCTGTAATCTTTGAGACTGGCATTATTGGGGATTGTGTCGTTTTTTGGTTTGAAAGTGATTTTCTTCAAAATCCTTGTAATGTAGTGGAATTTAAAGAATTTTAAAGAAATGATTGTTGATTGTTTCAATTCAGTTCTAGAAAAAAAAAATACTTGCAAAATAAGAGTGAGGAGTTGTAAGAATTGGAATATTTCTGTGGGGATATTCTGACTGTTTCAAGGACACTTCAGTATAATATTCATATTCATGCATGGGGCCCAGATATCAGCCATTATTCCCTATAGGCGTTAGGTCCCTCTACATTTCCTCTCATTTCTAGATTTTAGACCCGTTTAAAGAGCACTTTCTCAGACCATGTAGTGTAGCCATTTCAATGGAGAAGGAAGAAGGAAGAAGGACAGCTGATATGAATGAAATGGCCCCTCTTCTCTTCCCTGCTTTAGCTTACTATTTACGTTCATGAGTATACAGTAGAGTAGAATAAAATAGAGTAGAATAGAGTATAATACAATAGAGGAGAATGTAGTAAAATAGAGGAG
>NC_056449.1:38187425-38189925 GCF_018296145.1 Oncorhynchus tshawytscha | reverse complement strand
TTAGCTAACATGGTAAAGGTTAGGAAAAGGGTTAGCTAACATGGTAAAGGTTAGGGAAAGGGTTAGCTAACATGGTAAAGGTTAGGGAAAGGGTTAGCTAACATGGTAAAGGTTAGGGAAAGGGTTAGCTAAATCAAATCAAATCAAAATCAAATTTATTTATATAGCCCTTCGTACATCAGCTGATATCTCAAAGTGCTGTACAGAAACCCAGCCTAAAACCCCAAACAGCAAGCAATGCAGGTGTAGAAGCACGGTGGCAAGGAAAAACTCCCTAGAAAGGCCAAAACCTAGGAAGAAACCTAGAGAGGAACCAGGCTATGTGGGGTGGCCAGTCCTCTTCTGGCTGTGCCAGGTGGAGAGATTATAACAGAACATGGCCAAGATGTTCAAATGTTCATAAATGACCAGCATGGTCGTATAATAATAAGGCAGAACAGTTGAAACTGGAGCAGCAGCACGGTCAGGTGGACTGGGGACAGCAAGGAGTCATCATGTCAGGTAGTCCTGGGGCATGGTCCTAGGGCTCAGGTCCTCCGAGAGAGAGAAAGAAAGAGAGAATTAGAGAGAACATATGTGGGGTGGCCAGTCCTCTTCTGGCTGTGCCGGGTGGAGATTATAACAGAACATGGCCAAGATGTTCAAATGTTCATAAATGACCAGCATGGTCGAATAATAATAAGGCAGAACAGTTGAAACTGGAGCAGCAAGGAGTCATCATGTCAGGTAGTCCTGGGGCATGGTCCTAGGGCTCAGGTCCTCAGAGAGAGAGAGAGAGAGAGAGAGAGAGAGAGAGAGAGAGAGAGAGAGAGAGAGAGAGAGAGAGAGAGAGAGAGAGAGAGAGAGAGAGAGAGAGAGAGAGAGAGAGAGAGAGAGAGAGAGAGAGAGAGAGAGAGAGAGAGAGAGAGAGAGAGAGAGAGAGAGAGAGAGAGAGAGAGAGAGAGAGAGAGAGAGAGAGAGAGAGAGAGAGAGAGAGAGAGAGAGAGAGAGAGAGAGAGAGAGAGAGAGAGAGAGAGAGAGAGAGAGAGAGAGAGAGAGAGAGAGAGAGAGAGAGAGAGAGAGAGAGAGAGAGAGAGAGAGAGAGAGAGAGAGAGAGAGAGAGAGAGAGAGAGAGAGAGAGAGAGAGAGAGAGAGAGAGAGAGAGAGAGAGAGAGAGAGAGAGAGAGAGAGAGGAGGTACTCCAGATATAACAAACTGACCCTAGCCCCCGACACATTAACTACTGCAGCATAAATACTGGAGGCTGAGACAGGAGGGGTCAGGAGACACTGTGGCCCCATCCGAGGACACCCCAGACAGGGCCAAACAGGAAGGATATAACCCCACCCACTTTGCCAAAGCACAGCCCCCACACCACTAGAGGGATATCTTCAACCACCAACTTACCATCCTGAGACAAGGCTGAGTATAGCCCACAAAGAACTCCGCCATGGCACCACCCAAGGGGGGGGCGCCATCCCAGACAGGATGACCACATCAGTGAATCAACCCACTCAGGTGACGCACCACTTCCAGGGACGGCAAGAGAGAGCCCCAGTAAGCCAGTGACTCAGTTAGAGGCAGAGAATCCCAGTGGGAAGAGGGGAACCGGCCAGGCAGAGACAGCAAGGGCGGTTCGTTGCTCCAGAGCCTTTCCGTTCACCTTCCCACTCCTGGGCCAGACTACACTCAATCATATGACCCACTGAAGAGATAAGTCTTCAGTAAGGACTTAAAGGTTGAGACCGAGTTTGCGTCTCTGACATGGGTAGGCAGACCGTTCCATAAAAATGGAGCTCTATAGGAGAAAGCCCTGCCTCCAGCTGTTTGCTTAGAAATTCTAGGGACAATTAGGAGGCCTGCGTCTTGTGACCGTAGCGTACGTGTAGGTATGTACGGCAGGACCAAATCAGAGAGATAGGTAGGAGCAAGCCCATGTAATGCTTTGTAGGTTAGCAGTAAAACCTTGAAATCAGCCCTTGCTTTGACAGGAAGCCAGTGTAGAGAGGCTAGCACTGGAGTAATATGATCAAATTTTTGGGTTCTAGTCAGAATTCGAGCAGCCGTATTTAGTACTAACTGAAGTTTATTTAGTGCTTTATCCGGGTAGCCGGAAAGTAGAGCATTGCAGTAGTCTAACCTAGAAGTGCAATTTTGGGGCTTCACCATGTTTCATTGAAATGTACAGCTGTGTGTCATCCACATAGCAGTGAAAGTTAACATTATGTTTTCGAATAACATCCCCAAGAGGTAAAATATATAGTGAAAACAATAGTGGTCCCAAAACGGAACCTTGACGAACACTGAAATTTACAGTTGATTTGTCAGAGGACAAACCATTCACAGAGACAAACTGATATCTTTCCGACAGATAAGATCTAAACCAGGCCAGAACTTGTCCATGTAGACCAATTTGGGTTTCCAATCTCTCCAAAAGAATGTGGTGATCGATGGTATCAAAAGCAGCACTAAGGTCTAGGAGCACGAGGACAGATGCAGAGCCTCGGTCCGATGCCATTAA
>NC_056449.1:38132425-38182425 GCF_018296145.1 Oncorhynchus tshawytscha | reverse complement strand
GAGGTGAGGAGAGAAGCAGGTGAGGAGGTAGAGGAGAGGAGGAGGGGAGGTGAGGAGGTAGAGGAGAGGAGGAGGGGAGGTGGAGGAGAGGAGGAGGGGAATGAAGGGGAGGAAGAGAAGGAGGACAGGCACTGATACGTACATAACTTACTGTTTGTTGGTTGATCAAGATGTCTCTTTAGAACCCCTTAATTAGCTGTCCTGATTAATTAACAAAGCAACTTAGCTGAATGTCCATTAAGCAAGAGAAGGTTACCTATAACTACCATGTAATAAACACAAGTGAAATAAACAATATAAAATTAACAGTAAACATTACACTCACAAAAGTTCCAAAGGAATAGAGACATTTCAAATGTCATATTATGTCTATATACGATGTGCAAATAGTTAAAGTACAAAAGGGAAAATAAATATACATACATCTCTCTCTCTCTCTTTCTCTCTTTCTCTCTCTTTCTCTCTCTCTGTCTCTCTTTCTCTCTCTCTCTGTCTCTGTCTCTCTCTCTCTCTCTTTCTCTCTCTCTCTCTCTGTCTCTCTCTCTCTCTCTCTTTCTCTCTCTTTCTCTCTCTCTCTCTCTCTCTCTCTCTCTTTCTCTCTCTCTCCCCCCTGCTTTGCTGATCAGTCCTAAGTAGGCTGGAACCCACAGGTACGCTAAGCTAGTCTAAGCTAGGCTATGCTAGGCTAGTCTACTCTATGCTATGCTAGGCTAGACTATGCTGACTGGGGCTGCATGGCAATTGCACCTTAACTTCATTATATCACAGGTCTGTCTGGTATGAAGCCAACCTGGCTGTGCCTTGAATCACTCCTAGTTAATCCAGGTCTCACACAGAGCACAGATGAGAGCTGTGTTAGAAGCAGTGAGAACTGGCTAGAAGATTTTTTTATTTTTATTGAATTTTGTCAGGAGAAAAAGAAGTAAACAACGAAATACAAAACTTGACAAAGTTTTTTTTATTTTTTTTGCCAAGAATAGAGGGTAGAGTTAGCCTCCTGTCACCCACACCTGCCCTAGCCAGGTTGGTAAACACCGCGTCACAGTCTGAATGGAATAATGACCTCTACACAGCTACATATCACACACTAAGTACCCGGTGGTTTAAAAGTGCATGAAGTATTTTCCTCCAGACCTCCTCTGGTCTCAAGCCCTCACCGTTTCCCTCCAAAACAGTGGCTATCTACTACTGAACTACATGGCTCGCCTGGGTAATGACCCTGTGTGTGTGTTTTACTGGGTAATGACCCTGTATGTGTGTTTTGCTAGGTAATAACCTTGTGTGTGTGTGTGTTTTGCTGGGTAATGACCCTGTGTGTGTGTGTGTTTTGCCTGGGTAATGACCCTGTGTGTGTGTTTTGCCTGGGTAATGACCCTGTGTGTGTGTTTTGTCTGGGTAATGACCCTGTGTGTGTTTTTTTCTGGGTAATGACCCTGTGTGTGTGTTTATCAAAACTTGGTTTTCAAAACTTGGACTCTAATTGGGGCTCCCAAGTGGCGCATTGCTCTAATGGACTGTGTTTTACTGCAAGAGGCGTCACTACAGTCCCTGGTTTGAATCCAGGCTGTATCACATCCGTCCGTGATTGGGAGTCCCATAGGGCGGCATACAATTGGCCCAGCGACGTTCCAGTTTGGCCTAGTTAAACAAAAGTTTTTTTTTAAACATAAAGTTGTAGAGACATCAAGGATGATCAATGGAAACAGGATGCACCATATCCTTCATTTAAAGTCTCATATTAAAGGATCTGAATAGACCCATTACTCAGTACTTTTTTTAAGCATTTTTTTTTAAGCGATTAAGGTATTTCTGTTATGGTGTCTAGATTGATGAGAAATTATTTTTATTTAATACATTTTAGAATACGGCTGTAACGTAACAAAATGTGGAGAAAGTCAAGGGGTCTGAATACTTTCCAAATGCACTGTATGGGCTAGGCTACATGAGGTATGAGAAGATTATTTGGAAAAGTTGCACACACTGGGCATCATTCTCATGTGATAATATTGTCACCCATCAGACTATTCTTAATTTAATCTTGTCTTTATATATACTAAGTAATATATCTGTGAAATTAGTTTTGATTTAGAAATGGACCATTATCAGGAAAAAAAAATGCATGTCATCGATGCAGTTAAATAGCAAATGGAGGACGCTTTTCCCATGGTTCATGTTCATGCCAGCCAGGTAGACTATACTCCTGTTGTAAAGAGATGCAATGTGCTTAATATTAGGAAAGTTTAGAAATAAATAAATATAGTAGGCCTTTCCAATAGAAAGCTGATAGGATCCTCCTCTTTTTAATAGAGGCCATCAAAACTCTGTTTTGTCACCCAATTGCAGAGCCTATAGAAATGTTGCACAACATGAGCTCATGGGCTCTCATGAAGTGTTTGATTAGATTTTCGCTACATTTGCATTGACGTCAGAGTGATTAGAGGGACAATAGAGTGCTGAGTACCAGGCAGTTAGCAAGTTTGGTAGGTTACTAATGACCATCAGCGACATCAGAGCTTGGAGAAGCCTAGTTACCGGGACTAAACGGTCACGTGTAAGTTGACTGCGGTTATGACTCGTGACCACCAGTGTGGCGGTAATACGGTCACCGTAACTGCCCTAGTCTCCCCTCTGCTTGAGTACTTAGCACCTCTTGCCTTTTGCTGTACAGTAGACCTTCTGCCAGACTAAGAAACCTGGTCTTGTATCCCAAATGGAACCCTATTCCCTATCTAGTGCACTACTTTCGACCTGAGCCCTATGGAACCCTATTCCATATCTAGTGCACTACTTTTGACCTGAGCGCTATGGAACCCTATTCCATATCTAGTGCACTACTTTTGACCTGAGCCCTATGGAACACTATTCCTTATCTAGTGCACTACTTTTGACCAGAGCCCTATGGAACCCTATTCCCTATCTAGTGCACTACTTTTGTCCAGAGCCCTATGGAACCCTATTCCCTATATAGTGCACTACTTTCGACCTGAGCCCTATGGAACCCTATTCCCTATATAGTGCACAACTTTCGACCTGAGCCCTATGGAACCCTATTCCATATATAGTGCACTACTTTCGACCTGAGCCCTATGGAACCCTATTCCCTATCTAGTGCACTACTTTTGACCTGAGCGCTATGGAACCCTATTCCCTTTCTAGTGCACTACTTTTGACCAGAGCCCTATGGAACCCTATTCCCTATCTAGTGCACTACTTTTGACCTGAACGCTATGAGTTCCAAAAGGGTTCCAAAATGGTTTGTTGTTTGTCCCCATGGGAAGTGCTCCTTTTGGTTCCAGGTAGAACCATTTCGGGTTTCATGTAGAACCCTCTGTGGAAAGGGTTCTATATGAAACCCAAAACAGTTCTACTTGAATCCAAAAGAGTTCTGCCTGGAACCAACAATGGTTCTTCAAAGGGTTCTCCTATGGGGACAGCCGAAAAAACCCTTTTAGGTTTCCAGATAGCACCTTTTTTTCTAAGGGTGTAATTTGGGACGCAACACCTGCAGTGCAAGATGACACACTCCTTCAAAGACACTGTCTGCTGCTCAGCTCACTTCCAGGACTTACTGCTGTCCCCGCGAGGCCAATCAATCAAATGTATTTATAAAGCCCTTTTTACATCAGCAGATGTCACAAAGTGCTGTACAGAAACCTAGTCTAAAACCCCAGAGAGAAAACAATGCAGATGTAGTCTGGGTGGAAACACACACACACACACACACACACACAAATACACACACACACACACACAAATACACACACACACACAAATACACACACACACAAATACACACACACACACACACAAATACACACACACAAATACACACACACAAATACACACACACAAATAAACACACACACACACACACACACAAATACACACACACACACAAATACACACACACACAAATAAACACACACACACAAATACACACAAATACACACACAAATGCACACATACACACACATATACACACACTCCCTGCCATGCTGACGAAAGGTGCCAGACGTATTCCTGACTGAAGTTTAGAGGAAACCTCAACCTGTAATGTGAAGTGTGTGTAGTGCAGGCCGTCAGGTACAGCCGGAGGAGGAAGTGTTGCTGTGCTTCTTCCTGTTTGATGCTTCTGTTGTACGTCTTCCTACATTCTACAGAGTGAAGTGTCTGAAAAGGCTTCATACATGCTGTCTTGTCGTTTTTCTCGTCTGTCTGTGAAGGAGGTTGTCATGTTGGTCCAGTTCAAGTCAGTTAAAGTCTGTATGTCTGTGTTTGATTCCTGGACTTCTGGATTACTTCCTGTGTCCAGAGCTAAACATTGATTGGTCAGGTGTCCAGAGCTAAACATTGATTGGTCAGGTGCAGACATTGATTGGCCAGGTGCCCAGAGCTAAACATTGATTGGTCAGGTGTCCAGAGCTAAACATTGATTGGTCAGGTGTCCAGAGCTAAACATTGATTGGTCAGGTGTCCAGAGCTAAACATTGATTGGTCAGGTGCAGACATTGATTGGCCAGGTGCCCAGAGCTAAACATTGAAATTTCAGGTGTCCAGAGCTAAACATTGATTGGTCTGGTGCCCAGAGCTAAACATTGATTGGTCAGGTGCAGACATTGATTGGTCAGGTGCCCAGAGCTAAACATTGATTGGTCAGGTGTCCAGAGCTAAACATTGATTGGTCAGGTGTCCAGAGCTAAACATTGATTGGTCAGGTGTCCAGAGCTAAACATTGATTGGTCAGGTGTCCAGAGCTAAACATTGATTGGTCAGGTGCCCAGAGCTAAACATTGATTGGTCAGGTGTCCAGAGCTAAACATTGATTGGTCAGGTGTCCAGAGCTAAACATTGATTGGTCTGGTGTCCAGAGCTAAACATTGATTGGTCAGGTGCCCAGAGCTAAACATTGATTGGTCAGGTGCCCAGAGCTAAACATTGATTGGTCAGGTGTCCAGAGCTAAACATTGATTGGTCAGGTGCCCAGAGCTAAACATTGATTGGTCAGGTGTCCAGAGCTAAACATTGATTGGTCAGGTGTCCAGAGCTAAACATTGATTGGTCTGGTGCCCAGAGCTAAACATTGATTGGTCAGGTGCCCAGAGCTAAACATTGATTGGTCAGGTGCAGACATTGATTGGTCTGGTGCCCAGAGCTAAACATTGATTGGTCTGGTGCCCAGAGCTAAACATTGATTGGTCAGGTGCCCAGAGCTAAACATTGATTGGTCAGGTGCCCAGAGCTAAACATTGATTGGTGGCCAGGTGCAGACATTGATTGGTCTGGTGCCCAGAGCTAAACATTGATTGGTCTGGTGCCCAGAGCTAAACATTGATTGGTCAGGTGCCCAGAGCTAAACATTTGATTGGTCAGGTGTCCAGAGCTAAACATTTTATTGGTCAGGTGCCCAGAGCTAAACATTGATTGGTCAGGTGTCCAGAGCTAAACATTGATTGGTCAGGTGTCCAGAGCCAAACATTGATTGGTCAGGTGCAGACATTGATTGGCCAGGTGCCCAGAGCTAAACATTGATTGGTCAGGTGCAGACATTGATTGGTCAGGTGCCCAGAGCTAAACATTGATTGGTCAGGTGCAGACATTGATTGGTCAGGTGCAGACATTGATTGGTCAGGTGCAGACATTGATTGGTCAGGTGTCCAGAGCTAAACATTGATTGGTCAGGTGTCCAGAGCTAAACATTGATTGGTCAGGTGCCCAGAGCTAAACATTGATTGGTCAGGTGCCCAGAGCTAAACATTGATTGGTCAGGTGCAGACATTGATTGGTCAGGTGCCCAGAGCTAAACATTGATTGGTCAGGTGCAGACATTGATTGGTCAGGTGCAGACATTGATTGGTCAGGTGCAGACATTGATTGGTCTGGTGCCCAGAGCTAAACATTGATTGGTCAGGTGCCCAGAGCTAAACATTGATTGGTCAGGTGCAGACATTGATTGGTCAGGTGCAGACATTGATTGGTCAGGTGCCCAGAGCTAAACATTAATTGGTCAGGTGCAGACATTGATTGGTCAGGTGCAGACATTGATTGGTCAGGTGCAGACATTATTGATTGGTCAGGTGCAGACATTGGTCAGGTGCAGACATTGATTGGTCAGGTGCAGACATTGATTGGTCAGGTGCAGACATTGATTGGTCAGGTGCAGACATTGATTGGTCAGGTGCAGACATTGATTGGTCAGGTGCAGACATTGATTGGTCAGGTGCAGACATTAATTGGTCAGGTGCAGACATTGATTGGTCAGGTGCAGACATTGATTGGTCAGGTGCAGACATTAATTGGTCAGGTGCAGACATTGATTGGTCAGGTGCAGACATTGATTGGTCAGGTGCAGACATTAATTGGTCAGGTGCAGACATTGATTGGTCAGGTGCAGACATTGATTGGTCAGGTTCTTTGGTAATTCCATTAATTCAGGAAGATTCATGTTGTCACTCTGATTCATCTTCACAACGTAATACTACTTTAACTTTCCTCCGATGTTCACTTTCATTTTCACACTTTCCATTGATTTTCAAGTTGGAAAACTGCTCCATTAAAGTTAACGCAAGACATTTAACAACAGGGTGATAATGGCTAAGAGTTTGTGTTCCATATCTGATGAAATCCTGTTTCAAAATAAATGACAAACTGTTAAAGCGTTTTTCCCCTCTGAAATAATCAATAGGACATGCTGACAACAAGTTTCTAATTTAAATGAGATTGGCTTAGTCACGGTGGGAAATATGTGCCCTCTGCTCAGATCAAAGTACAGCCAGTGTGTGTGTGCGTGTGTGTGCCTCTGCTTCAAAGTTTCCATCTCATTTCAGTGAAGATGCACCAGGCCTCTGCTTTAAAGGTTCCATCTCATTTCAGTGAAGATGCACCAGGCCTCTGCTTTAAAGGTTCCATCTCATTTCAGTGAAGATGCACCAGGCCTCTGCTTTAAAGGTTCCATCTCATTTCAGTGAAGATGCACCAGGCCTCTGCTTTAAAGGTTCCATCTCATTTCAGTGAAGATGCACCAGGCCTCTGCTTTAAAGGTTCCATCTCATTTCAGTGAAGATGCACCAGGCCTCTGCTTTAAAGGTTCCATCTCATTTCAGTGAAGATGCACCAGGCCTCTGCCTCTAAAGCTGGTTTCCAAACCAAGCAGAACAAAATACAACTAAAGTTATTATCCAAATTATATGATTATTTCTAATTTAAAATTATTTTCTTTGGAATTAATTGAAAAATCCTAAGCGTGAAAGTGATATTACAGTCAGAGAGAGAGAGAGAGTAGTGTTCATATCTGCACATACAGTATGTGACATAGTACACCATTTTCGGGGACCACTTTTGGCTGGTGAGCACTACTTTCAGAACTACTGTCTAAAAAGTATACAAAAGTACTAGAGAATCTCTTTAGACGGAGTATTGGTCCAGTCTTTAAAAGAGTTAAAGTAGGTTAAGCTTATTTAAAAGGCTTTAATCCTAAATGATAGTTGGCCCTGCTCTTTTCTCCAGAACGAGACGCTGTTATGTTTTTTAAAACAGGACGAAACAGACCATTGCAACTGTTGAAATGCGTAATTAAATAGAGTGAGATGCTCTCATGCTGTTTAAAACAGGACGAAACAGACCATTCCAACTGTTGAACTGCCTAATTAAATAGTGAGATGCTCTTATGCTGTTTAAAACAGGATGAAACAGACCATTCCAACTGTTGAACTGCCTAATTAAATAGAGTGAGATGCTCTCATGCTGTTTAAAACAGGATGAAACAGACCATTCCAACTGTTGAACTGCCTAATTAAATAGAGTGAGATGCTCTCATGCTGTTTAGAAACAGGACGAAACAGACCATTCCAACTGTTGAACTGCCTAATTAAATAGATTGAGATGCTCTTATGCTGTTCTTAACCCTCCTCTGCATCAGCTAGCTACATCTCTAGGAGATTTAAAAGGTCAATGATTCCCACAGTATGTGGCTCAGTGTGTGAAACCCTGTACTGGCTGTAGTCAACTAATGTGGGATTTAATTTGTCAGTCTCTCTTCCCTGTGGGAGGTAGGACCCAAAAACACTACACCAACATGCTTCCCTGGTTGTGTCTCAAAAAGAACCCTATTCTCTATATAGTGCACTGTTTTTGACCAGGACCATAGTGAATATGTTGCCATGTTAAAACCCTCAGCCTCTGGTTATCTCATCTAGCTAACTGCTGTCCTGACTGGTACAGCTCTGTCTGTTGGTTATCTCATCTCCTCTAGCTAACTGCTGTCCTGACTGGTACAACTCTGTCTGTTGGTTATCTCATCTTCTCTAGCTAACTGCTGTCCTGACTGGTACAGCTCTGTCTGTTGGTTATCTCATCTCCTCTAGCTAACTGCTGTCCTGACTGGTACAGCTCTGTCTGTTGGTTATCTCATCACCTCTAGCTAACTGCTGTCCTGACTGGTACAGCTCTGTCTGTTGGTTATCTCATCACCTCTAGCTAACTGCTGTCCTGACTGGTACAGCTCTGTCTGTTGGTTATCTCATCTCCTCTAGCTAACTGCTGTCCTGACTGGTACAGCTCTGTCTGTTTGTTATCTCATCTTCTCTAGCTAACTGCTGTCCTGACTGGTACAGCTCTGTCTGTTGGTTATCTCATCACCTCTAGCTAACTGCTGTCCTGACTGGTACAGCTCTGTCTGTTTGTTATCTCATCTTCTCTAGCTAACTGCTGTCCTGACTGGTACAGCTCTGTCTGTTGGTTATCTCATCACCTCTAGCTAACTGCTGTCCTGACTGGTACAGCTCTGTCTGTTGGTTATCTCATCTCCTCTAGCTAACTGCTGTCCTGACTGGTACAGCTCTGTCTGTTGGTTATCTCATCTCCTCTAGCTAACTGCTGTCCTGACTGGTACAACTCTGAACAGGACTTGTAGCACCATTAAACATGTGGCCATGATTTTTTTTTTGCTTATGACAGCTAAGAACAAGCTGTACACACACACACACACACACACACACACACACACACACACACACACACACACACACACACACACACACACACACACACACACACACACACACACACAGAGATACAAGCCAACCAACAGTTCATTACCCACTGAAGCAGAGCATGAGCACATGATATGGATAGAAAAGTTTTATTTTTAAATAATTTGGCTTTGACTCCTGGAAGATTCACGCCATTTTAGCATATTGTTGTTGGTCTGTTAACACGTGATTCCGGAAACATTAGCATATTGTTGTTGGTCTGTTAACACATGATTCCGGAAGCATTAGCATATTGTTGTTGGTCTGTTAACACGTGATTCCGGTAGCATTAGCATATTGTTGTTGGTCTGTTAACACGTGATTCCGGAAGCATTAGCATATTGTTGTTGGTCTGTTAACACGTGATTCCGGAAGCATTAGCATATTGTTGTTGGTCTGTTAACACGTGATTCCAGAAGCATTAGCATATTGTTGTTGGTCTGTTAACACATGATTCCGGAAGCATTAGCATATTGTTGTTGGTCTGTTAACACGTGATTCCGGAAGCATTAGCATATTGTTGTTGGTCTGTTAACACGTGATTCCGGTAGCATTAGCATATTGTTGTTGGTCTGTTAACACGTGATTCCGGAAGCATTAGCATATTGTTGTTGGTCTGTTAACACGTGATTCCGGAAGCATTAGCATATTGTTGTTGGTCTGTTAAAACGTGATTCCAGAAGCATTAGCATATTGTTGTTGGTCTGTTAACACGTGATTCCGGAAGCATTAGCATATTGCTCTAAAATGAGTTGGCGCCCCTTGCTGAAGCTCAGCATTTGGAACAATGCTGTTAAAAGGATTTTTCCCATTATTACGACTTACTTTAAGAATATTCAGTCTAACCATTCCCGTCTTCAGAATTCATTTGGTTGTCATTGTTGTATATATATACTGTATATATATATATAACCATGTGTATATATATATATATATACATATAAATCTACCTCTTTCTTAGAAACAACGATACATTACTTAATTATATTTCTAATGGAACTCTCTACCAGAGAGTCATTCTGTTCTAAATTCAGCTGAAATATAGTAACTAGATGTGATAGGTCTCACTTGATGTGATTATTTCCCTGCTATGCAGGTATCACAGTCTATATTATTACATAGTGTTGTCCAAAATGGCACCCTATTCACCATATAGTGTAGCACCCTATTCACCATATAGTATGACACCCTATTCACCATATAGTATGACACCCTATTCACCATATAGTATGACACCCTGTTCCCCATATAATGTAGCACCCTATTCACCATATAGTGTAGCACCCTATTCACCATATAGTGTAGAACCCTATTCACCATATAGTGTAGCACCCTATTCACCATATAGTGTAGCACCCTATTCACCATATAGTGTAGCACCCTATTCACCATATAGTGTAGCACCCTATTCACCATATAGTGTAGCACCCTATTCACCATATAGTGTAGCACCCTATTCACCATATAGTGTAGCACCCTATTCACCATATAGTATGACACCCTATTCACCATATAGTATGACACCCTATTCACCATATAGTATGACACCCTATTCACCATATAGTATGACACCCTATTCACCATATAGTGTAGCACCCTATTCACCATATAGTATGACACCCTATTCACCATATAGTGTAGCACCCTATTCACCACATAATGTGGCACCCTATTCACCATATAGTGTAGAACCCTATTCACCACATAATGTAGCACCCTATTCACCATATAGTATGACACCCTATTCACCATATAGTATGACACCCTATTCACCACATTATATGACACCCTGTTCCCCATATAATGTAGCACCCTATTCACCATATAGTGTAGCACCCTATTCACCATATAGTATAGCACCCTATTCACCATATAGTATGACACCCTATTCACCATATAGTGTAGCACCCTATTCACCACATAATGTAGCACCCTATTCACCATATAGTGTAGCACCCTATTCACCATATAGCATGACACCCTATTCACCATATAGTGTAGCACCCTATTCACCACATAATGTAGCACCCTATTCACCATATAGTGTAGCACCCTATTCACCACATAATGTAGCACCCTATTCACCATATAGTATGACACCCTATTCACCATATAGTGTAGCACCCTATTCACCATATAGCATGACACCCTATTCACCATATAGTGTAGCACCCTATTCACCACATAATGTAGCACCCTATTCACCATATAGGTTGACACCCTATTCACCATATAGTATGACACCCTATTCACCATATAGTGTAGCACCCTATTCACCACATAATGTAGCACCCTATTCACCATATAGTGTAGAACCCTATTCACCATATAGTGTAGAACCCTATTCACCATATAGTGTAGCACCCTATTCACCATATAGTATGACACCCTATTCACCATATAGTATGACACCCTATTCACCATATAGTATGACACCCTATTCACCATATAGTGTAGCACCCTATTCACCATATAGTATGACACCCTATTCACCATATAGTGTAGCACCCTATTCACCACATAATGTGGCACCCTATTCACCATATAGTGTAGAACCCTATTCACCACATAATGTAGCACCCTATTCACCATATAGTATGACACCCTATTCACCATATAGTATGACACCCTATTCACCATATTATATGACACCCTGTTCCCCATATAATGTAGCACCCTATTCACCATATAGTGTAGCACCCTATTCACCATATAGTGTAGCACCCTATTCACCATATAGTGTAGCACCCTATTCACCATATAGTGTAGCACCCTATTCACCATATAGTGTAGCACCCTATTCACCATATAGTATAGCACCCTATTCACCATATAGTATAGCACCCTATTCACCATATAGTATGACACCCTATTCACCATATAGTGTAGCACCCTATTCACACATAATGTAGCACCCTATTCACCACATAATGTAGCACCCTATTCACCATATAGTATGACACCCTATTCACCATATAGTGTAGCACCCTATTCACCATATAGCATGACACCCTATTCACCATATAGTGTAGCACCCTATTCACCACATAATGTAGCATTCACCTATTCACCATATATAGTATGACACCCTATTCACCATATAGTATGACACCCTATTCACCATATAGTGTAGCACCCTATTCACCACATAATGTAGCACCCTATTCACCATATAGTGTAGAACCCTATTCACCATATAGTGTAGAACCCTATTCACCATATAGTGTAGCACCCTATTCACCATATAGTATGACACCCTATTCACCATATAGTATGACACCCTATTCACCATATAGTATGACACCCTATTCACCATATAGTATGACACCCTATTCACCATATAGTATGACACCCTATTCACCATATAGTGTAGCACCCTATTCACCACATAATGTGGCACCCTATTCACCATATAGTGTAGAACCCTATTCACCACATAATGTAGCACCCTATTCACCATATAGTATGACACCCTATTCACCATATAGTATGACACCCTATTTACCATATTATATGACACCCTGTTCCCCATATAATGTAGCACCCTATTCACCATATAGTGTAGCACCCTATTCACCATATAGTGTAGCACCCTATTCACCATATAGTGTAGCACCCTATTCACCATATAGTGTAGCACCCTATTCACCACATAATGTAGCACCCTATTCACCATATAGTATGACACCCTATTCACCATATAGTGTAGCACCCTATTCACCATATAGTATGACACCCTATTCACCATATAGTGTAGCACCATATGTAGCACCCTATTCCCATATAGTATCACCCATAATGTAGCACCCTATTCACCATATAGTATGACACCCTATTCACCATATATAGTGTAGCACCCTATTCACCACATAATGTAGCACCCTATTCACCATATAGTATGACACCCTATTCACCATATAGTATGACACCCTATTCACCATATAGTGTAGCACCCTATTCACCATATAGTGTAGCACCCTATTCACCATATAGTATGACACCCTATTATATAGTAGCACCCTATTCACCATATAGTATGACACCCTATTCACCATATAGTGTAGCACCCTATTCACCATATAATGTAGCACCCTATTCACCATATAGTATGACACCCTATTCACCATATAGTGTAGCACCCTATTCACCATATAGTGTAGCACCCTATTCACCATATAATGTAGCACCCTATTCACCATATAGTATGACACCCTATTCACCATATAGTGTAGCACCCTATTCACCATATAATGTAGCACCCTATTCACCATATAGTATGACACCCTATTCACCATATAGTGTAGCACCCTATTCACCATATAGTATGACACCCTATTCACCATATAGTGTAGCACCCTATTCACCATATAGTGTAGCACCCTATTCACCATATAATGTAGCACCCTATTCACCATATAGTATGACACCCTATTCACCATATAATGTGCACTTGGGCTCTGGTCAAAGGTAGTGCACTATATAGGGAATAGAGTGCCATTTGGGATGCAGGCATTGATATGTAATTAATCGCTGCATTCTTTCTGGGGAAGGACATGACTGGAAATTCAAGTATAATACATTACATTCTGTAATGAGTTTTTCTTCGTTTTCACTAAACAGAACCTTTTAAGGTTGTGTAACAATGCATTGATGTTGACAGCACAGAACGTGTGCCTATTTCTCTATTCACGGTCTCTCAAGGCAATCAAAAGCCTTTCTAAATTCATATTGATTGAACACTCTCAGGACTGCACTGTTGCATATCAATAGGAAAGATACTGTCATTACTGTAATAATGTAGCAGAACCATCATATCAGTAGGGGAGATAATGTCATTACTGTAATAATGTAGCAGAACCATCATATCAGTACGGAAGATATTGGTATTACTGTAGTAATGTAGCAGAATCATCATATCAATAGGAAAGATACTGTCATTACTGTAATAATGTAGCAGAACCATCATATCAATAGGAAAGATACTGTCATTACTGTAATAATGTAGCAGAACCATCATATCAGTAGGGGAGATAATGTCATTACTGTAATAATGTAGCAGAACCATCATATCAGTAGGGGAGATAATGTCATTACTGTAATAATGTAGCAGAACCATCATATCAGTACGGAAGATATTGTCATTACTGTAGTAATGTAGCAGAATCATCATATCAATAGGAAAGATACTGTCATTACTGTAATAATGTAGCAGAACCATCATATCATTAGGGGAGATAATGTCATTACTGTAATAATGTAGCAGAACCATCATATCAGTACGGAAGATATTGTCATTACTGTAGTAATGTAGCAGAATCATCATATCAATAGGAAAGATACTGTCATTACTGTAATAATGTAGCAGAACCATCATATCATTAGGGGAGATAATGTCATTACTGTAATAATGTAGCAGAACCATCATATCAGTACGGAAGATATTGGTATTACTGTAGTAATGTAGCAGAATCATCATATCAATAGGAAAGATAATGTCATTACTGTAATAATGTAGCAGAACCATCAATGGTCCCTCAGAATGTTCTGAGTCCATTGATATGCATCTCAAATGCCACCCTACTCTCTATATCAGGAGTGGGCAACTCCAGTCCTCCAGGGTCTGATTGGTGCCACACTTCTTCTCCATCCTTAACAAACACAGCTGATTAATCAAATAGCATTCTAAACTGAAGATCGTGATTTGGGTGATTATTGGAGTCAGGTGTGTTAGATGGGGACCTGGGGAAAAACTTTGTGGCACCAATCAGGCCATCGAGGACTGGAATTGCCCACCCCTGCACTATATCGTGCACTACCTTTTGACTAGAACATTATAGGCCCTGTTCAGAATTTGTGCACTATGTAGTAGGGAATAGGGTGCCTTTTGGGATGCATATTGACTACATTCTCTATTGCATTCCTTTCCAAGACAATGCAGCCAGAATAGCCTCAGATAATATCACGTCTATGATTGTATGTACAGTCGTGGCCAAAAGTTTTGAGAATGACACAAATATTAATTTTCACAAAGTTTGCTGGTTCAGCGTCTTTAGATATTTTTGTCAGATGTTACTATGGGATCCTGAAGTATAACTACTCCATTACTTCATTATTATTCTGGAGTGTATATGCAAATTGACATCATACAAAATGAGGCGGCAGACTTTGTGAAAATTTATATTTGTGTCATTCTCAAAACTTTTGGCCACGACTGTAGAATGTATCTCTGACGGTGGACATCTCGATGTTTTCTACAGAGCAAATCCTTCCCATATAAGAGCTACGTTGTATTGGCGTTACGGATCATACGTTCACTGGCAGCTTTTGTCATGACTCGTTAAGCCTTTAATGAGGCGGCGTGGTAGCCTAGTGGTTAGAGTGTAGAGGCGGGAGGGTAGCCTAGTGGTTAGAGCGTTGGACTAGTAACCGGAAGGTTGCAAGTTCAAACCCCCGAGCTGACAAAGTACAAACCTGTTGTTCTGCCCCTTAACAAGGGTTAACTACCCACTGTTCCTAGGCCGTCATTGAAAATAAGAATTTGTTCTTAACTGACTTGCCTAGTTAAAATAAAGGTAAAATAATATTTCTAATATACCTTCAGTCAGGTTTTTCATCCCTCCCCTTTATCGGTTTCAAACACAGAAACGAGAAAGAATGTGTTTTACTTTACTACTTGACTTGACGGTGCAGACATGAATTTCAATGCATCCAGTCACTGTTGCAAAGCTCTCCAGTACAGGAGGCTTTCTTGGTTGTGGGCCAAGGGGTAGACAGACTATAGCAGACAGCACTGTGATGTGATGGGGCGTTCCCTTAGACAGAAGGTACAGGGGGTGGGAAGGTTGCAGATACACAGGTGCAGGCATGAAGTCCCTGACATTTGGGCTACGCCAAAGCAGGCTGCATAATTCAGTCAGTCAGTGAGCAAGGGAACATGTCTGCCTGCCTGCCTGCCTGCCTCCCTGCCTCCCAAATAGCAAGCTACTGTATACCTATTTAGTACATTATTTTGGACCAGAGCCAGATAGACTTCCTGTCTTTTGCTGATGGAACTTACGGGGTGTTTTTCATGGAATTTACAATCAAGATATTTCCCAGAATGCTCCACCACTCAGAGGGTTCAGTCTTTTGTGCAAAAGATAGATGTCTTTGATTAATAAATGTAAAAAAAATAATAATAATACACAAAGTTGTACCGGCCTCCTGAGGCTTCTCTGAATAGGTCTTACAGTTTGTGTCCATCTTTTTTTTGTCAATTGTTGCAACTTGAGCTGACAGCCTTGGAATGATATTCTCTTATATTGTCTTTTCCAGGTTAAAGTATAGAGAGGGCCATGAAGAATAGACTAGGATCTAAATGATTCATTTGAATGAATAAGTATAGAGAGGGCCATGAAGAATAGACTAGGATCTAAATGATTCATTTGAATGAATAAGTATAGAGAGGGCCATGAAGAATAGACTAGGATCTAAATGATTCATTTGAATGAATAAGTATAGAGAGGGCCATGAAGAATAGACTAGGATCTAAATGATTCATTTGAATGAATAAGTAAAGAGAGGGCCATGAAGAATAGACTAGGATCTAAATGATTCATTTGAATGAATAAGTATAGAGAGGGCCATGAAGAATAGACTAGGATCTAAATGATTCATTTGAATGAATAAGTATAGAGAGGGCCATGAAGAATAGACTAGGATCTAAATGATTCATTTGAATGAATAAGGCTTTTCTCCCTTTGAATAAATAAATATTGTTTCAAACAGAGGGTTCATGACATGACATGAATCATTAATTGTTGTATACTGTTCAAATGTATTATGAAGTTATGACTAATTGTAAAAAAAATAATAATAATAATAATAAAATAAAATGATGAATCCTATTTTGGGGCAGGAGTTCCATGAATTTCACTGTGGTGTTGGCCCCCCTCTGTCGGACACAGACAAACATACACCAGACAACTCACAAGGGCCTGGCGCATCGTTTGGTACAACTTCCATCTCTGTTGTTGTTGTTTAAACAGTCTAGTACTAGGTTTTATGTCAGCTCAAGAGGTCATATGTACTGTTGGTATGTTGTGTGGCCCATGCGGGTTGTAGGGGCTGTGTGTGTGTGTGTCTGTGTATACAGTACATTCGAGAATGTATTCAGACCCCTTCCCCTTTTCCACATTTCGTTACGTTACAGCCTTATTCTAAAATGGATCCAATTTTTTTTTTTCCCTCACAATTTACACACAATACCCCCATAATGACATCACAATACCCCCATAATGACATCACAATACCCCATAATGACATCACAATACCCCATCATGACAAAGCGAAAACAGGTTTTTAGAAATGTTTGCTAATTCAGAGTTACAACCCCCCAGAAATACCTTATTTACATAAGTATTCAGACCCTTTGCTATGAGACTCGAAATTAAGCTCAGGTGCATCCTGTTACCATTGATCATCCTTGAGATGTTTCTACAACTTGACTGGAGTCCACCTGTGGTAAATTCAATTGATTGAACATGATTTAGAAAGATACACACCTGTCTATATAAGGTCCTACAGTTGACAGCAAAAACCAAGCCATGAGGTCGAAGAAATTGTCCGTAGAGCTCCGAGACAGGATTGGGAAGGCACAGATCTGGGGAAGGGTACCAAAACATTTCTGCACCATTGAATGTCCCCAAGAACAGTGGCCTCCCATTATTCTAAAATGGGAGAAGTTCGGAACCACCAATACTCTTCCTAGGGCAGGGAAGTGACCAAGAACCTGATGGTCACTCTTTCAGAGCTCCAGAGTTTCTCTGTGGAGATGAAAGAACCTTCCAGAAGGACAACCATCTCTGCAGTACTCCACCAATCAGGTCTTTATGGTAGAGTGGCCAAACGAAAGCCATTCCTCAGTAAAAGGCACATGACAGCCCGTTGGAGTCTGCCAAAGGGCACCTAAAGGACTCTCAGACCATGAAAAACAAGATTCTCTGGTGTGATGTAACCAAGATTGAACTCTTTGGCCTGAATTCCAAGCATCACATTTTTAAGAAACCTGGCACCATCCCTACGGTGAAGCATCGTGGTGGCAGCATCATGCTGTGGGGATTTTAATCAGCAGCAGGGACTGGGAGACTAGTCAGGATCGAGGGAAAGATGAACGGCGCAACATATAGAAAGATCCTTGTTGAAAACCTGATCCAGAGCGAAGGTTCACCTTCCAACAGGACAATGACCCTTAGCACACAGCCAAGACAACACAGGAGTGGCTTCGGGACAAGTCTCTGAATGTCCTTGAGTGGCCCAGCCAGAACCCGGAATTGAACCCAATTGAACATTTTTGGAGAGACCTGAAAATAGCTGTGCAGCGACGCTCCCCATCCAACCTGACAGAGCTTGAGAGGATCTGCAGAGAAGAATGGGAGAAACTCCCCAAATACAGGTGTGCCGAGCTTGTAGCCTCATACCCAAGAAGACTGGAGGCTGTAATTGCTTCCAAAAGTGCTTCAACAAAATACAGAGTAAAGGGTCTCAATACATATGTAAACTTTCAAACATTTAAACTAAAAATCCTGTTTTTGCTTTGTTATTATAGGGAATTGTGTATAGATAGATGAGGGGAAAAAACGACACTTAATCCAGTTTAGAATAAAAAATGGTTTTAGGCTGTAAAGTAACAACATTTTGAAGTCAAGTCAAGGCGTCTGAATACTTTCCGAATATATACAGTTGAAGTCGGAAGTTTACATACACCGTAGCTAAGTGGTGGCAGGGTAGCCTAGTGGTTAGAGTGTAGAGGCGGCAGGGTAGCCTAGTGGTTAGAATGTAGAGGCGGCAGGGTAGCCTAGTGGTTAGAGTGTAGTGGCGGCAGGGTAGCCTAGTGGTTAGAGTGTAGTGGCGGCAGGGTAGCCTAGTGGTTAGAGTGTAGAGGTGGCAGGGTAGCCTAGTGGTTAGAGTGTAGGGGCGGCAGGGTAGCCTAGTGGTTAGAGTGTAGGGGCGGCAGGGTAGCCTAGTGGTTAGAATGTAGGGGCGGCAGGGTAGCCTAGTGGTTAGAGTATAGGGCGGCAGGGTAGCCTAGTGGTTAGAATGTAGGGGCGGCAGGGTAGCCTAGTGGTTAGAGTATAGGGGCGGCAGGGTAGCCTAGTGGTTAGAATGTAGGGGCGGCAGGGTAGCCTAGTGGTTAGAGTGTAGTGGCGGCAGGGTAGCCTAGTGGTTAGAGTGTAGAGGCGGCAGGGTAGCCTAGTGGTTAGAATGTAGAGGCGGCAGGGTAGCCTAGTGGTTAGAGTGTAGGGGCGGCAGGGTAGCCTAGTGGTTAGAGTGTAGGGGTGGCAGGGTAGCCTAGTGGTTAGAGTGTAGAGGCGGCAGGGTAGCCTAGTGGTTAGAGTGTAGAGGCGGCAGGGTAGCCTAGTGGTTAGAATGTAGAGGCGGCAGGGTAGCCAAGTGGTTAGAGTGTAGTGGCGGCAGGGTAGCCTAGTGGTTAGAGTGTAGAGGCGGCAGGGTAGCCTAGTGGTTAGAGTGTAGAGGCGGCAGGGTAGCCTAGTGGTTAGAGTGTAGGGGCGGCAGGGTAGCCTAGTGGTTAGAGTGTAGGGGCGGCAGGGTAGCCTAGTGGTTAGAGTGTAGGGGCGGCAGGGTACCCTAGTGGTTAGAGTGTAGGGGCGGCAGGGTAGCCTAGTGGTTAGAGTGTAGGGGCGGCAGGGTAGCCTAGTGGTTAGAGTGTAGGGGCGGCAGGGTAGCCTAGTGGTTAGAGTGTAGGGGCGGCAGGGTAGCCTAGTGGTTAGAGTGTAAACCCCCGAGCAGACAAGGTACAAATCTGTCGTTCTGCCCCTGAACAGGCAGTTAACCCACTGTTCCTAGGCCGTCATTGAAAATAAGAATTTGTTCTTAACTGACTTGCCTGGTTAAATAAAGGTTACATTTTTTTAAAGTACATTTAAACTCAGATTTTCTCAATTCCTGACATTTAATCCTAGTTCAAATTCCCCGTTTTAGGTCAGTTAGGATCACCACTTTATTTTAAGAATGTGAAATGTCAGAATAATAGTGGAGAGAATGATTTCTTTCAGCTTTTATTTCTTTCATCACATTCCCAGTCGGTCAGAAGTTTACATACACTCAATTAGTATTCGTTAGTATTGCCTTTAAATTGTTTAATTTGGGTCAAACATTTTGGATAGCCTTCCACAAGCTTCCCACAATATGTATGATACATTTTAGACCATTCCTCCTGACAGAGCTGGTGTAACAGAGTCAGGTTTGTAGACCTCCTTGCTCGCACACACTTTTTCAGTTCTGCCCACAAATTTGCAATAGGATTGAGGTCAGGGCTTTGTGATGGCCACTCCAATACCTTTACTTTGTTGTCCATAAGCCATTTTGCCACAACTTTGGAAGTATGCTTGGGATCATTGTCCATTTGGAAGACCCATTTGAGACCAAGCTTTAACTTCTTGACTGATGTCTTGAGATGTTGCTTCAATATATCCACATAATTTTCCTCCCACATGATGCCATCTATTTTGTGAATTGCACCAGTCTCTCTTGCAGCAAGGCACCTGCCACAACATGATGCTGCCACCCCCGTGCTTCACGGTTGGGATGGTGTTCTTCGGCTTGCAAGCCTCCCCCTTTTTCCTCCAAACATAACGATGGTCATTATGGCCAAACATTTCTACTTTTGTTTCATTAGAACAGAGGACATTTCTCCAAAAAGTACGATCTTTGTCCCCATGTGCAGTTGCAAACCATAGTCTGGCTTTTTTATGGCTGTTTTAGAGATACTTTTGTACCTGTTTCTTCCAGCATCTTCACAAGGTCCTTTGCTGTTGTTCTGGGATTGATTTGCACTTTTCGCACCAAAGTACGTTCATCTCTAGGAGACAGAACGGGTCTCCTTCCTGAGCGGTATGACGGCTGTGTGGTCCCATGGTGTTTATACTTGTGTACTATTGTTTGTACAGATGAATGTGGCACCTTCAATCATTTGGAAATTGCTCCCAAGGATGAACCAGACTTATGGAGGTCTAAAAAAAAACAATTCTGAAGTCTTGGCTGATTTCTTCTGGTTTTCCCATGATGTCTAGCAAAGAGGCACTGAGTTTCAAGGTAGGCCTTGAAATACATCCACAGGTACACTTCCAATTGACTCAAATGATGTCAATTAGCCTATCAGAAGATTCTAAAGCCATGACATAATTTTCTGGAATTTTCCAAACTGTTTTAAGGCACAGTCAATTGGTGTATGTAAAACTTCTGACCCACTGGAATTGTGATACTGTGAATTATAAGTGAAATAATCTGTCTCTAAACAATTGTTGGAAAAAATGAATTGTGTCATGCACAAAGTAGATGTCCTGACCGACTTGCCAAAACTATAGTTTGTTAACAAGAAATTTGTGGAGTGGTTGAAAAACGAGTTTTAATGACTCCAACCTAAGTGTATGTAAACTTCCTACTTCAACTATATATATATATATATATATATATATATGTATATGTATATGTGTATATATATATGTAGCAGTCTAACTTTCGTCTGTCCCCTCGCCCCGACCCGGGACCCTCTGCACACATCACCAACTGACACCCACGAAGCATCGTTACCCATCGCTCCACAAAAGCCACGGCACTTGCAGAGCAAGGGGAACAACTACTTCAAGGTCTCAAAGCGAGTGACGTCACCGATTGAAATGCTATTAGCGCGCACCACCGCTAACTAGCTAGCCATTTCACATCCGTTACATATACACAACTTTTCAAAAGTTTGGGGTCACTTAGAAATGTCCTTGTTTTTGAAATAAAAGCCAATTTTTTGTCCATTAAAATAACAAATTGATCAGAAATACAGTGTAGACATTGTTAATGTTGCAAATGACTGTTGCAGCTAGAAAAGGCTGTTTTTAAAAAATGGAATATCTACATAGGCGTACAGAGGCCCATTATCAGCCATCACCCATCACTCCTGTGTTCCAATGGCACGTTGTGTCAGCTAATCCAAGTTTATCATTTTAAAAGGCTAATTGATCATTAGAAAACCCTTTTGCTATTATGTTAGCACATCTGAAAACTGTTGTTCTGATTAAAGAAGCAATAAAACTGTCCTTCTTTATTCTAGTTGAGTATCTGGAGCATCAGCATTTGTGGGTTTGTTTAAAGTCTCAAAATGGCCAGCAACAAAGAACAGTCTGAGATATGGCTTTTTCTTTGCAACTCTGCCTAGATGTCAACAGGAGAGGCATCTCCGGGATGCTGACCTTCTAGGCAGAGTTGCAAAGAAAAAGCCATATCTCAGACTGTTCTTTGTTTCTGGCTCTTTTGAGCCTGTTGCTGGATCCCTGTGTGTGCTGGTGTTGCTGTGGATGGATCCCTGTATGTGCTGGTGTTGCTGTGGATGGATCCCTTTATGTGCTGGTGTTGCTGTGGATGGATCCCTTTATGTGCTGGTGTTGCCGTGGATGGATCCCTGTATGTGCTGGTGTTGCTGTGGATGGATCCCTGTATGTGCTGGTGTTGCTGTGGATGGATCCCTTTATGTGCTGGTGTTGCTGTGGATGGATCCCTTTATGTGCTGGTGTTGCCGTGGATGGATCCCTGTATGTGCTGGTGTTGCTGTGGATGGATCCCTTTATGTGCTGGTGTTGCCGTGGATGGATCCCTGTATGTCCTGGTGTTGCCGTCAATGGATCCCTGTGTGTCCTGGTGTTGCCGTGGATGGTGATTTGTTATATAAGCAACCAGGCATTCCTCATCCTCATATCAGCTATGCTACTGCCACTGAGAGGAATAGAAAGTCTGCGTCCCAAACAGCACCCTGTCACCTTCCTAATGCACTGCTATTAATCAGAAGACATATTTTGGGGACACAGCCGAGGTGTCCCATGGCTTTTTGTTTTGTTGCTAGTTGACAGGAATCCTACAACCCCATTCTGTCACACAGCCCCAGTCTCTCATCAGCCATTAATGTGAGGCTCTGTTGAAACCATGGGTGTATCCTAAACGGTCGCCCTTTTTCCCTATTATAGTGCACTACTTTTGACTATAGGGTGCTATTTGGGACTCAAACTCTTTTAACCATTCATTCATTCATCCATTCAACCATTCATTCATTAATTCATCCATTCAACCATTCATCCATTCATTCTCTATCAGTTTGATGTGGTGGTGGGACTGGAAGGGACATGCATCTCTGAGTGTAAATCAAAGTGGTCACAACTTTATGATGACGAGAGAGAACTCTGTTGGTGAAAATACCTGTACTTCAGGAAACGCATCATACTGAAAGAAAGGAAATTGCCTAGCAACTATGTGCATTCTATAGGTCAGTTCTACAACTTTTAATTTGCTCAAAAGTGTGAGACAAAAACGTGCACAACGTAAATGTGTGTCTCCTGACAACGCAACACCTCTTCTACTGCCTCTTTCACACTGCAAGTAATGACCACAGAATTCACATGATTACTGGTTACAGCTGAATGTCTAGCACAGTGGGGCGTGTCCCATTGCACCAGGTGTGTGTTCTAGGTAGCCTTAATGAGAGTTCTATGGACAGGGCAGACCTGAGGCGTGTTGACAGAGACTGGCTGGCTGCACCTGTCTGACACGGGGATTGATTGACCTGTAGACAGTGTACAATGGAGTATAATATAATATCTAGCCTGGTTGTTCTCACTGCAAATGTGGAGTCTAATGTCTATTATTATTTAGTTATTCACTTATTTGAGAAATTGATTGCTAATTATTGTGATAGCACAGGCTTAAGGGGATTTCTTACCTGTGGCCACCACACTCGCGTCAAAGCTCAAGGCCTGCTCTCCCTCGTGTGGTCTTGAATTAAATGCGGCTTGATCCTACTTTTCTAGAGATTTTAAGGTTGTATAAATGTGTATCATTGCTCCCCATACTGCTACCAAGTGCGTCAGTTTACTATTCTAGAATCATTTATTTGAATCTGTGGATTCATTTCCAGTGTTTTTACCATCTTGTGGACATTCCGGTTTTCAGGGGGCATGGAAAGAGAGCCTATGACTCGACTTCCTCTTTTGGACATTAACGAGGTGACACTCCATCTTAACTCCTCCTACACATTTACTGGATTGGTTGAACAGTTCAGAAGAGGACCCCCCCCCCCCATAAATATCTTTCTTCTCGTCAAGACCAGTTTGTTGGGGATCTAGTTTCAGGTGCTTCTTTTACATCTGCTACGTTAGGTTAACTTGTGGTTGTCTTGTGTTTGGCGCTCGTGCACGTCCATACTGTAGGGCCCCCAGACATGGACATACTCTACTATGAGGGGCCCCTAGACATGACCATACTCTACTATGATGGGCGCCCAGACATGACCATACTCTACTATGATGGGCCCCCAGACATGACCATACTCTACTATGACGGGCCCCCAGACACGTGAATGTATATTCTTGGTTGCTTGAGAAGCGGGCACTCCTTTTTTCTGTCTTTTTGGTTATGTGCACCAATTGCTTGTTGAGGCGATGGTTTTGCCCAGCGATTAGCACAAGGTATTTGTACCTGACCTTGCCAGTGTTCTTTAAGTGTTGAAGGAGAGAGTATCATAGCCTACTTGGCTACAGGCTGTGTGTTGTCTTCACAAGAAATCAAATCATATTTTTTGGGGGTCACATGCACTGAACACAACAGGTGTAGACTAAAGTGAAATGCTTAACTTATGAGCCCTTTCACAACAACGCAGAGTTAAAAAGTAAGAAACATTTGTCAAATCAAAAAAGGAAATGGTAACCCAATAAAATAACAATAAAA
Source organism: Oncorhynchus tshawytscha (assembly GCF_018296145.1). NCBI lineage: Eukaryota > Metazoa > Chordata > Actinopteri > Salmoniformes > Salmonidae > Oncorhynchus > Oncorhynchus tshawytscha. Next base: position 38,157,637 of record NC_056449.1, on the reverse strand, counting down.
TGAGACTTTATACCAGGAGTACCAGTACGAGTCAACGTGTGGGGGTACGAGGTAGTTGAGGTAATACCTAGACTTTATACAAGGAGTACCAGTACGAGTCAACGTGTGGGGTACGAGGTAGTTGAGGTAATACCTAGACTTTATACAAGGAGTACCAGTACTGAGTCAACGTGCGGGGGTACGAGGTAGTTGAGGTAATACCTAGACTTTATACAAGGAGTACCAGTACTGAGTCAACGTGTGGGGGTACGAGGTAGTTGAGGTAATACCTAGACTTTATACAAGGAGTACCAGTACTGAGTCAACGTGTGGGGGTACGAGGTAGTTGAGGTAATACCTAGACTTTATACAAGGAGTACCAGTGCTGAGTCAACGTGTGTAGGTATGAGGTAGTTGAGGTAATACCTAGACTTTATACAAGGAGTACCAGTACTGAGTCAGCGTGTGGGGGTACGAGGTAGTTGAGGTAATACCTAGACTTTACACAAGGAGTACCAGTACCGAGTCAACGTGTGGGGTACGAGGTAGTTGAGGTAATACCTAGACTTTATACAAGGAGTACCAGTACTGCGTCAAGGTGCGGGGGTACGAGGTAGTTGAGGTAATACCTAGACTTTATACAAGGAGTACCAGTACTGAGTCAACGTGTGGGGTACGTAATACCTAGAGGTACCGAGTCAACGTGTTGTTGAGGTAATACCTAGACTTTATACAAGGAGTACCAGTACTGCGTCAAGGTGCGGGGGTACGAGGTAGTTGAGGTAATACCTAGACTTTATACAAGGAGTACCAGTACAGAGTCAACGTGTGGGGGTACGAGGTAGTTGAGGTAATACCTAGACTTTATACAAGGAGTACCAGTACGAGTCAACGTGTGGGGGTACGAGGTAGTTGAGGTAATACCTAGACTTTATACAAGGAGTACCAGTACGAGTCAACGTGTGGGGGTACGAGGTAGTTGAGGTAATACCTAGACTTTATACAAGGAGTACCAGTACTGAGTCAACGTGTGGGGGTACGAGGTAGTTGAGGTAATACCTAGACTTTATACAAGGAGTACCAGTACTGAGTCAACGTGTGGGGGTACGAGGTAGTTGAGGTAATACCTAGACTTTATACAAGGAGTACCAGTACTGAGTCAACGTGTGGGGGTACGAGGTAGTTGAGGTAATACCTAGACTTTATACAAGGAGTACCAGTACTGAGTCAACATGTGGGGGTACGAGGTAGTTGAGGTAATACCTAGACTTTATACAAGGAGTACCAGTACTGAGTCAACGTGTATAGGTATGAGGTAGTTGAGGTAATACCTAGACTTTATACAAGGAGTACCAGTACTGAGTCAACGTGTGGGGGTACGAGGTAGTTGAGGTAATACCTAGACTTTATAAAAGGAGTACCAGTACTGAGTCAACGTGTATAGGTATGAGGTAGTTGAGGTAATACCTAGACTTTATACAAGGAGTACCAGTACTGAGTCAACGTGTGGGGGTACGAGGTAGTTGAGGTAATACCTAGACTTTATACAAGGAGTACCAGTACTGAGTCAACGTGTATAGGTATGAGGTAGTTGAGGTAATACCTAGACTTTATACAAGGAGTACCAGTACTGAGTCAACGTGTGGGGGTACGAGGTAGTTGAGGTAATACCTAGACTTTATACAAGGAGTACCAGTACTGAGTCAACGTGTGGGGGTACGAGGTAGTTGAGGTAATACCTAGACTTTATACAAGGAGTACCAGTACTGAGTCAACGTGTATAGGTATGAGGTAGTTGAGGTAATACCTAGACTTTATACAAGGAGTACCAGTACCGAGTCAACGTGTATAGGTATGAGGTAGTTGAGGTAATACCTAGACTTTATACAAGGAGTACCAGTACTGAGTCAACGTGTGGGGGTACGAGGTAGTTGAGGTAATACCTAGACTTTATACAAGGAGTACCAGTACTGAGTCAAGGTGCAGGGGTACGAGGTAGTTGAGGTAATACCTAGACTTTATACAAGGAGTACCAGTACTGAGTCAACGTGTGGGGGTACGAGGTAGTTGAGGTAATACCTAGACTTTATACCAGGAGTACCAGTACTGAGTCAGCGTGTGGGGGTCGAGGTAGTTGAGGTAATACCTAGACTTTATACCAGGGGTACCGAGGTAGTTGAGGTAATACCTAGACTTTATACAAGGAGTACCAGTACTGAGTCAAGGTGCGGGGGTACGAGGTAGTTGAGGTAATACCTAGACTTTATACAAGGAGTACCAGTACCGAGTCAACGTGTGGGGGTGCGAGGTAGTTGAGGTAATACCTAGACTTTATACAAGGAGTACCAGTACCGAGTCAACGTGTGGGGGTGCGAGGTAGTTGAGGTAACATGTACATGTAGGAAGAGATAAAAGTGACTAGGCAATCAGGATAGATACTAAACAGAGTAACAGCAGCGTATGTGAAGAGAATAAAAGATAGTGTGTCTATATGTGTGTGTGTGTGTGTGGGTGTGGGTGAAGTCAATATGCATGCGTGTATTTTGTGTTGGATGTTTGTGTGTGTGTGTGTGTGTGTGTGTGTGTGTGTGTGTGTGTGTGTGTGTGTGTGTGTGTGTGTGTGTGTGTGTGTGTGTGTGTGTGTGTGTGTGTGTGTGTGTGTGTGTGTGTGTGTGTGTGTGTGTGTGTGTGTGTGTGTGTGGTGCTCTGGTACCGCTTGCAGTGCGGTAGCAGAGAGAACAGTCTATGACTTGGGTGGTTTGAAAACTTTTAGGGTCTTCCTCTGACACCACCTGATATAGAGGTCCTGGATGTTAGAGAGCTCGGCCCCAGTGACGTACTGGGCCATACACACTACCCTCTGCAGCGCCTTGCTGTCAGATGCCAAGCAGTTGCCATACCAAGCGGTGATGGAGCCAGCCAAGATGCTCTTGATGGTTCAGCTGTAGAACTATTTTAGGATCTGAGGGCCCCATGCCAAATCTTTTCAGCCTCCTGAGGGGAAAGAGGCGTTGTCGTGCCCTTTTCACAACAGTGTTGGTGTGTTTGGACCATGATAGGTCCTTAGTGATGTAGACATCTAGGAAATTGAAGCTCACAATCCGCTCCACTACAACCCCATCGATATGAATGGAGGCATGCTCGGCCCTCCATTTTCTGAAGTCCACTATCAACTCCTTTGTCTTGCTGACGTTGAGGGAGAGATTGTTGTCCTGGCACCACACTGCCAGGTCTCTGACCTTTTCCCTCTAGCCTGTCTCATCGTCCTTGGTGATCAGGCCTACCACCACCGTGTTGTCGGCAGACTTAATGATGGTGTTGCAGAGGAAGGACTTACAGTAGGCCTGCCTGTTTCTTAGGCCAAATCCTGATTTCGAAAACCTTGGTTGAACAAAAGTTGTCCATTCTTTCGGCCAATTGATTGGTCAAAATGTTGAAACATATATTTTTCCATATACAAACACACCCTACGTGTTTTAATCAAATCAACTATATATGCATTGAGCTTGTCTGATGCTTTAAGCACATTGTTTGATTAAACAAGACACAAATTACTCAAGAGGGATCCAGAGATCAAGATAACCAGAAGTTTTTAAAAATGAACCTGACTCGACCATCCTCGTCCCACCTCTACTTGCTTTCGAAGATTCTGCCTTTTCTCTCCTTAGGTTGCCAGTAATACGCTACATGAGGAGTCGGCAACCTTTCTCATGTGGAATCCCAATTTATCTTACAATTTCTACCGATCTGCTTGTCAAATGCACATTTTCGGGGAACAGTTTCATGTAATTTATAATAACGTCTTCATATCTCAAAATTATTTTGCCATCGCCAACTATGTAAAAAATATCCTATAAAGTCAGGTAGAAAATATCCTGTTAAAAATAAATATCCTATAAATCACAATGGCTATGCATGGCCTGTCTTCAAGGAACATGAAACATTGTATCAACTATTAACTTCGTTCTGGCCCTAGCAAACATGCAACATTGTATAAAATATGCCAAGAGTGTGCAAAGCTGTCATGAAGGCAAAGGGTGGCTACTTTTTGATTTGTTTAACACTTTTTTGGTTACTACATGATTCCATATGTGTTATTTCATAGTGTTGATGTCTACACTATTATTCTACAATGTAGAAAATAGTAAAAATAAAGAAAAACCCATAAATGAGTAGATATGTCCAAACGTTTGACTGGTACTGTATGCAAACAAAAATATAAACACAATATGTAAAGTGTTGGTCCCATGTTTCATGAACTGAAATAAAATATCCCAGAAATGTTCCATACACACTCTCATATTTTCTATAAAATTGTGTGTACAAATTTGTTTACATCCCTGTTAGTGAGAATTTCTCCTTTGCCAAGATATTCCATCCATCTGACATGTGTGGCATATCAAGAAGCTGATTAAACACCGTGATCATTACACAGGTGCACCTTATGCTGGGGACAATAAACGGCCACTCTAAAATGTGCAGTTTTGTCACACAACACAATGCCACAGATGTCTCAAGTTTTGAGAGAGCCTGCAATTGGCATGCTGACTGCAGGAATGTCCACCAGAGCTGTTGCCAGAGAATTGGATGTTCATTTCTCTACAATAAACTGCCTCCAATATTGTTTTAGAGAATTTGGCAGTACATCCAACCGGCCTCACAACCACAGACCACGTGTAACCATGCCAGCCCAGGACCTCCACATCCAGCTTCTTCACCTGCAGGATCATCTGAGACCATCCACCAGGACAGCTGATGAAACTGTCCCTTTTGTGGAAGAAAAAAAAACATCCTGACTGGCTGGGCCTGGCTCCCCAGTGGGTGGGCCTGTGAAATCCATAGATTAGGGCCTAATGAATTGATTTCAGTTGACTGATTTCCTTGTATGAACTGTAACTCAGTAAAATAGTTGAAATTGTTGCATGTTGCGTTTATATTTTGGTTCAGTGTTTGCTACTGCTCGACAAAAAAGAGTCTTGGTCGACCAAACAATCGACCAGTCGACTAATTGGGGTCAACCCTAGTTCAGTTTCCTTTACATTTTTTAAAGAACAGACATGATCACATTTCCATGCGAAGGCATTGCATATAATAGCTTACATTTGTTTTAATTACTGGTGGATAGAATTCTGATTCCATTTTAAGAATGAACTTCTAAAAGAAAAGAAAAACTAACACACTGCTGTTTAGTTGACCTGATGTCGTTATCACTGTCTAATTAAGCTATAGTTGACCTGTTGTCATTATCACTGTCTAATTAAGCTATAGTTGACCTGTTGTCATTATCACTGTCTAATTAAGCTATAGATGACCTGTTGTCATTATCACTGTCTAATTAAGCCATAGTTGACCTGTTGTCATTATCACTGTCTAATTAAGCCATAGTTGACCTGTTGTCATTATCACTGTCTAATTAAGCCATAGTTGATCTGTTGTGATTATCACTGTCTAATTAAGCTATAGTTGACCTGTTGTCATTATCACTGTCTAATTAAGCTATAGATGACCTGTTGTCATTATCACTGTCTAATTAAGCTATAGTTGACCTGTTGTCATTATCACTGTCTAATTAAGCCATAGTTGACCTGTTTTCATTATCACTGTCTAATTAAGCCATAGTTGATCTGTTGTCATTATCACTGTCTAATTAAGCTATAGATGACCTGTTGTCATTATCACTGTCTAATTAAGCCATAGTTGACCTGTTGTCATTATCACTGTCTAATTAAGCCATAGTTGACCTGTTGTCATTATCACTGTCTAATTAAGCCATAGTTGATCTGTTGTGATTATCACTGTCTAATTAAGCTATAGATGACCTGTTGTCATTATCACTGTCTAATTAAGCTATAGTTGACCTGTTGTCATTATCACTGTCTAATTAAGTCATAGTTGACCAGTTGTCATTATCACTGTCTAATTAAGCCATAGTTGACCAGTTGTCATTATCACTGTCTAATTAAGCCATAGTTGACCTGTTGTCATTATCACTGTCTAATTAAGCCATAGTTGACCAGTTGTCATTATCACTGTCTAATTAAGCCATAGTTGACCAGTTGTCATTATCACTGTCTAATTAAGTCATAGTTGACCAGTTGTCATTATCACTGTCTAATTAAGCCATAGTTGACCAGTTGTCATTATCACTGTCTAATTAAGCCATAGTTGACCTGTTGTCATTATCACTGTCTAATTAAGCCATAGTTGACCTTTAGTTGACCTGTTGTCAGTAACACTGTATAATTAAGCCATAGTTGACCTTTAGTAGACCTCTATGTGCCTCTTGGCCTTCCTCCGAGCATTTTAGACATCAATGACTTATTCCCACGCACCTGCTACAAGCAGACTCCGATGTGTGGGAGCTTTTCCTATGAAGAATGACGCATTATGAAACCCAGAGCCTATGGGGACCCAGAGCTCAGAGTTGTGCTGTGACTGGAGTGTGTTGGAGTGTGTGGCTGTGTTAATTCTCTCATCTTTTGAGTCGGAAAGAGGCAGGACTTGCAACTTTTTAGACTCAAGAGCACTGTGCTAGAAATCAGTGGTGACCTAATCACTTACTGTAGATTGTTTCCACTTTCACTTTGTAGAGTAGACACGAGGACAAAGTACAGACACAGAGACCCTCAACAAACGGGGGCTATATTTAGGGCATTTTCTGGAATGTATTCTCATAGAATAAAATAGTAAAATTGAAACATTTTCAAGGTAACACTTGTAAATTCATTAAGTAATCTATTATATTAGTAGTAGTATTATAGGCTATATTCTATTCTAAACAATTTATTTAACAAGCTCTTAACCATGTGAATGAGTCAACAGGAGGCTATATATGAAACTGCCTTAAACTTCAACAACAGTATTACCTGTCCTTGCATCATACAGTAGAGTTTCATTAAAATGAAAAGCCTACCCTAGACATATCATCGCCATTAGAAGATGAGGCAATTCCATTGTCATTAACGATCCCATCAATTCCATGAAGTTGACATTTACAGTGATGGGGCTGGTTGTTAGGGGTTGGTTACAGCTGATCTCTCTACTGCCCGGTGTATGTAGGCTAGTATGAGCCAGCCTGCCTGCGCTGCGCTTGTAGATCAGATCTGTGGTTTTAGGGTTTTCGCATTGTATTGGTAGGAGGAGCCGCTTTCCTGCGATTGTCTGCCTCTCTCCCTCTCTCGGTCTCTCTCTCTCTCTCTCTCTCTGTCTCTCTTTCTCTGTCTCTCTCTGTCTCTCTCTCTCTCTCTCTCTCTCTCTGTCTCTCTTTCTGTCTCTCTCTCTCTGTCTCTCTCTCTCTCTCTCTCTCTGTCTCTCTCTGTCTCTCTCTCTCTCTCTCTCTCTCTCTCTCTCTCTCTCTCTCTCTCTCTCTCTCTCTCGTTTTTCTAAAGTTAAATATACAAGCCTGTGAGCTTTCACAGACGGTGAGTGAATGCGCGGTCAGGGAGGTTCGCAGTTGCTTGCGTCGAGAGCGAGCGGGAACAGAACTGAACGGAGCAACGCTGTTTGTGTCTCATAACCGGGGCTCTTCCACTTCTGTTCGATCCAAGTGTTTCTTAACTTCGTTTTCGACTGTTTCAAGATGACAGAAGAAAATAATGTTGGGCATATAAAGCTGGTAGGTGCCTCTAACCCCTCCCATCGCGCTGTCTCAGTGAGTGTTGGTCGGTTTTATGTTTATTCTGCAGTGCTTGGTGGGGAAACGGGAGTATGATAATTGAACTGGGAGAAGAAAGTAGTCTACGTGAGCTATTATTGGGAAATCACGGGCATAACCTTCTCCTATTTGGGCTAGTCTTTCGCTTTGTGAGAGAGAGGATCTGAATCAGTGGAAAGAGTTGAGAGTGAATCAGAATGAATAGGCTATGTCAGAGGTATGCTGGCTGTTACTAAAATAATCTTAACCGGAATGCATTATAACTTTAAATAGACCGATCGGAATATAACTTTATCATATGGGGTTATATTCTATTGTTTAAAGATGTTCTAAAGTTCCGCTGGATCCAGTGTTTTTTTTTTTGACAAATCGAAGCATTGTGTTGATCGGATGTTATTCTGGCTGCGGTTGGTTTTGAGCCATAGACTGTGAACGAAACAAACAACAACCCTATTGCACGTGTATGCTATGTGGGGCAAATCATTTGTGCCATCACGCATAGACGGACTGTCATTTGATTTATGGATAACCGCTGTCATTCCAATGATCAATAGAATATGATGAGTCAATAGCTAGCTGTTGTCATCCCGTGCCTTTGGAATGTGTGGTTTGTCATGATGTGCCATTTAGTGGACAATAGCCCTGTTGTCTGACTCTGAAGCACAGGCTACTTTTAGCCCAAAGGCCAGCAGCTGGCAATATTGAGTAGTTTTCATATTACCGTCCAAACGCATGGTATGCAGCCGACAATAGGCTACATTCGTATCCCTCATGGACCAGGTCGTACTGAAATCCTTCTCCATTCAAACTGCGTAGGCATCGATTTCCTCCTTAACATTATTTAATATGCATACTTTCCTTATGAAACACAATTTTCCATCATGATGCTAGTGGCCAAATGTTGTGTATTGCCTTCAGCCAGTCTGTTTTTTTCACCAATAACCTGTATTACATTAGTCGAAACCAATACTATTCTCAGGGCAGGTCAGCCTGTTTTGACTAGCAGAAGTTACTTTTCGTAGCAGGTTAGGATAATTTACGCAGCAGATTAGGATAATTAAAGTGTAAAGTTAGTCTAATAAGTTTTTTTAAAAGAAAATGGTTAGGGTTTGCCAAAATTCTCCCCTACTCGACTTAAACAGGTCTGCCCTGAGAACAGTCCTGGTTTCCACTATTGCGATGCTGCTAAAATAAACATGCAGTAAAAGAAACGGAACCCCTGGTCTGCTTGTTTCAACCTGATTGGCTGAACATGATAAACAACATCCGGGATTAGCATTTAGTCACTAGCATGGTGGTGGAAAATGGTGTCTCATAAGGAAAATATGCATATTTCCCTCAAATGTTCCCCCTTCTCATAATTAAATCAAGTTAAAGAGTAAATTGAAGCCTACACAACCTGAATGGAGAATGGTTTAGGTATGAACCAGTCCACGAGGGATACTATTGCCGGATGCATACAATTCGTTTGGACGGTAAAATGAAAACGACTCAATATCACCATCTGCCTGCCTTTGGACTAGGCTACTGTACAGTTTGGCGACTTGTGTTTTGCTTTCCTGAAGATGTAAATCAAAGCGTAATATGTCTGTTGTTCCTAAAATATTATGTTAATTCACAACATTTTGATAAGCAATCGAGCTCAATAAGGTTTGACTTTGAAAATCAAAACTCATACAGTCAGCAGAGCAAGTCCTGTAATAAATCTGTGGCAAAGAAATAGTCAGAGTTCCGCTGCTCAGTGCTCAAGTTCTCTCCACTGTACTCGCAGTGGCAGTGGCACCACGCTCATTTCCATTTGGATTTGACTTGTCGATCTAATTCTCTCACGTCAATTTATCATGCTTTATATGGGCTCGACAGTATAATAATAATAATAAGAAGAAGATTGACCATTGTAATTGTTTTTAATGTGTTGTGTTGCATGTACTGACTGGCCCCTTCCCAAAAGAGGTTTCTAAATTCAAAGGTCTTTTCCTGGTTAAATATAGTTTTAAAAAAATAAAAAAATCTGGACAATGTTGGGCGGTTGAAATACCTTATGGGTATTTGAGTAGATCATATGAGCAGCTCTCATGATTTGATATATAGCTGGAGGATTGACACGATACTGTTGCATCTGCTACAGTATAATCTGTCAAAACATACAGTCAATGCTTTTAAAACATCATGTTTAATTCAATACAAATAAAGAAATGTCCCATGATCCCTTGTGGTTATAACCACTTCCTTGTTTTCTTCAATAGGTCCTTCTACCCTTTTATTTAACTAGGCAAGTCAGTTAAGAACAAATTCCTATTTACAAAGGCGGCCTAGGAACAGTGGGTTAACCTGCCTTGTTCAGGGGTATAACGACAGATTTTTACCTTGTCAGCTCAGGGATTTGATCTAGCAATCTTTCAGTTGCTGGCCCAACGCTCTAACCACTAGGCTACCTGCCACCCATCCTGGCCTATTATCCTGGCCTATTATCCTGGCCTATTATCCTGGCCTATTATCCTGGCCTATTATCCTGGCCTATTATCCTGGCCTATTATCCTGGCCTATTATCCTGGCCTATTATCCTGGCCTATTATCCTGGCCTATTATCCTGGCCTATCATCCTGGCCTATCATCCTGGCCTATCATCCTGTCATCCTGGCCTATCCTCCTGGCCTTTTATCCTGGCCCATTTACTGCACCCTGTTGCATCAGAGCACTGTTTAGATCAATTGCTGTTTTACTACAACCGAGCAGGTCATACAGTATTTCTAGATTTAATGTATCATTATATCTCTTCCCTCAGTATTTATTGTCTGAGAGAGAACAACGAACCAAATTCAGTAGCCTCACCAGCCAATCAGTGTATTTCTAATGAAGAAGCAGCGTACTGTACTGTGGACTGGATTAGGTTAGAGTGCCCTGTCTCCAGCCCTACTGTGGACTGTACTGTGGACTGTACTGTGGAGTGGATTAGGTTAGAGTGTCCTGTCTCCAGCCCTACTGTGGACTGTACTGTGGAGTGGATTAGGTTAGTGTCCTGGCTCCAGGCCTACTGTGGACTGTACTGTGGAGTGGATTAGGTTAGAGTGTCCTGGCTCCAGCCCTACTGTGGACTGTACTGTGGAGTGGATTAGGTTAGAGTGCCTGTCTCCAGCCCTACTGTGGACTGTACTGTGGACTGTACTGTGGAGGGGATTAGGTTAGAGTGCCCTGTCTCCAACCCTACTGTGGACTGTACTGTGGACTGTACTGTGGACTGTACTGTGGAGTGGATTAGGTTAGAGTGCCCTGTCTCCAGCCCTACTGTGGACTGTACTGTGGAGTGGATTAGGTTAGAGTGCCCTTTCTCCAGCCCTACTGTGGACTGTACTGTGGAGTGGATTAGGTTAGAGTGCCCTGTCTCCAGCCCTACTGTGGACTGTACTGTGGAGTGGATTAGGTTAGAGTGTCCTGGCTCCAGCCCTACTGTGGACTGTACTGTGGAGTGGATTAGGTTAGAGTGCCCTGTCTCCAGGCCTACTGTGGACTGTACTGTGGAGTGGATTAGGTTAGAGTGTCCTGTCTCCAGCCCTACTGTGGACTGTACTGTGGACTGTACTGTGGAGTGGATTAGGTTCGGGTGCCCTGTCTCCAGCCCTACTGTGGACTGTACTGTGGAGTGGATTAGGTTAGAGTGCCCTGTCTCCAGCCCTACTGTGGACTGTACTGTGGACTGTACTGTGGAGTGGATTAGGTTAGAGTGCCTGTCTCCAGCCCTACTGTGGACTGTACTGTGGACTGTACTGTGGAGGGGATTAGGTTAGAGTGCCCTGTCTCCAACCCTACTGTGGACTGTACTGTGGACTGTACTGTGGAGTGGATTAGGTTAGAGTGCCCTGTCTCCAGCCCTACTGTGGACTGTACTGTGGAGTGGATTAGGTTAGAGTGCCCTGTCTCCAGCCCTACTGTGGACTGTACTGTGGAGTGGATTAGGTTAGACTGCCCTGTCTCCAGCCCTACTGTGGACTGTACTGTGGACAGTACTGTGGAGTGGATTAGGTTAGAGTGCCCTGTCTCCAGCCCTAGTGTGGACTGTACTGTGGACTGTACTGTGGAGTGGATTAGGTTAGAGTGCCCTGTCTCCAGCCCTACTGTGGACTGTACTGTGGACAGTACTGTGGAGTGGATTAGGTTAGAGTGCCCTGTCTCCAGCCCTACTGTGGACTGTACTGTGGACTGTACTGTGGAGTGGATTAGGTTAGAGTGCCCTGTCTCCAGCCCTACTGTGGACTGTACTGTGGAGTGGATTAGGTTAGAGTGCCCTTTCTCCAGCCCTACTGTGGACTGTACTGTGGAGTGGATTAGGTTAGAGTGCCCTGTCTCCAGCCCTACTGTGGACTGTACTGTGGAGTGGATTAGGTTAGAGTGTCCTGGCTCCAGCCCTACTGTGGACTGTACTGTGGAGTGGATTAGGTTAGAGTGCCCTGTCTCCAGGCCTACTGTGGACTGTACTGTGGAGTGGATTAGGTTAGAGTGTCCTGTCTCCAGCCCTACTGTGGACTGTACTGTGGACTGTACTGTGGAGTGGATTAGGTTCGGGTGCCCTGTCTCCAGCCCTACTGTGGACTGTACTGTGGAGTGGATTAGGTTAGAGTGCCCTGTCTCCAGCCCTACTGTGGACTGTACTGTGGACTGTACTGTGGAGTGGATTAGGTTAGAGTGCCTGTCTCCAGCCCTACTGTGGACTGTACTGTGGACTGTACTGTGGAGGGGATTAGGTTAGAGTGCCCTGTCTCCAACCCTACTGTGGACTGTACTGTGGACTGTACTGTGGAGTGGATTAGGTTAGAGTGCCCTGTCTCCAGCCCTACTGTGGACTGTACTGTGGAGTGGATTAGGTTAGAGTGCCCTGTCTCCAGCCCTACTGTGGACTGTACTGTGGAGTGGATTAGGTTAGACTGCCCTGTCTCCAGCCCTACTGTGGACTGTACTGTGGACAGTACTGTGGAGTGGATTAGGTTAGAGTGCCCTGTCTCCAGCCCTAGTGTGGACTGTACTGTGGACTGTACTGTGGAGTGGATTAGGTTAGAGTGCCCTGTCTCCAGCCCTACTGTGGACTGTACTGTGGACAGTACTGTGGAGTGGATTAGGTTAGAGTGCCCTGTCTCCAGCCCTACTGTGGACTGTACTGTGGACAGTACTGTGGAGTGGATTAGGTTAGAGTGCCCTGTCTCCAGCCCTACTGTGGACTGTACTGTGGACTCTACTGTGGAGTGGATTAGGTTAGAGTGCCCTGTCTCCAGCCCTACTGTGGACTGTACTGTGGACTGTACTGTGGAGTGGATTAGGTTAGAGTGCCCTGTCTCCAACCCTACTGTGGACTGTACTGTGGACTGTACTGTGGAGTGGATTAGGTTAGAGTGCCCTGTCTCCAACCCTACTGTGGACTGTACTGTGGACTGTACTGTGGAGTGGATTAGGTTAGGGTGCCCTGTCTCCAGCCCTACTATGGACTGTACTGTGGAGTGGATTAGGTTAGGGTGCCCTGTCTCCAGCCCTACTGTGGACTGTACTGTGGACTGTACTGTGGAGTGGATTAGGTTAGAGTGTGCCTGTCTCCAGCCCTACTGTGGACTGTACTGTGGAGTGGATTAGGTTAGAGTGCCCTGTCTCCAGCCCTACTGTGGACTGTACTGTGGACTGTACTGTGGACTGTACTGTGGAGTGGATTAGGTTAGAGTGCCCTGTCTCCAGCCCTTACTGTGGACTGTACTGTGGAGTGGATTAGGTTAGAGTGCCCTGTCTCCAGCCCTACTGTGGACTGTACTGTGGACAGTACTGTGGAGTGGATTAGGTTAGAGTGCCCTGTCTCCAGCCCTACTGTGGACTGTACTGTGGACAGTACTGTGGAGTGGATTAGGTTAGAGTGCCCTGTCTCCAGCCCTACTGTGGACTGTACTGTGGACTGTACTGTGGAGTGGATTAGGTTAGAGTGCCCTGTCTCCAACCCTACTGTGGACTGTACTGTGGACTGTACTGTGGACTGTACTGTGGAGTGGATTAGGTTCGGGTGCCCTGTCTCCAGCCCTACTATGGACTGTACTGTGGAGTGGATTAGGTTAGAGTGCCCTGTCTCCAGCCCTACTGTGGACTGTACTGTGGACTATACTGTGGACTGTACTGTGGAGGGGATTAGGTTAGAGTGCCCTGTCTCCAACCCTACTGTGGACTGTACTGTGGAGTGGATTAGGTTAGAGTGCCCTGTCTCCAGCCCTACTGTGGACTGTACTGTGGACTGTACTGTGGACTGTACTGTGGAGTGGATTAGGTTAGAGTGCCTGTCTCCAGCCCTACTGTGGACTGTACTGTGGACTGTACTGTGGAGTGGATTAGGTTAGAGTGCCCTGTCTCCAACCCTACTGTGGACTGTACTGTGGACTGTACTGTGGAGTGGATTAGGTTAGAGTGCCCTGTCTCCAGCCCTACTGTGGACTGTACTGTGGAGTGGATTAGGTTAGAGTGCCCTGTCTCCAGCCCTACTGTGGACTGTACTGTGGACAGTACTGTGGAGTGGATTAGGTTAGAGTGCCCTGTCTCCAGCCCTACTGTGGACTGTACTGTGGAGTGGATTAGGTTAGAGTGCCCTGTCTCCAGCCCTACTGTGGACTGTACTGTGGACTGTACTGTGGACTGTACTGTGGAGTGGATTAGGTTAGGGTGCCCTGTCTCCAGCCCTACTATGGACTGTACTGTGGAGTGGATTAGGTTAGAGTGCCCTGTCTCCAGCCCTACTGTGGACTGTACTGTGGACTGTACTGTGGAGTGGATTAGGATAGAGTGCCTGTCTCCAGACCTACTGTGGACTGTACTGTGGACTGTACTGTGGACTGTACTGTGGAGGGGATTAGGTTAGAGTGCCCTGTCTCCAACCCTACTGTGGACTGTACTGTGGACTGTACTGTGGACTGTACTGTGGAGTGGATTAGGTTAGGGTGCCCTGTCTCCAGCCCTACTGTGGACTGTACTGTGGAGTGGATTAGGTTAGAGTGTCCTGTCTCCAGCCCTACTGTGGACTGTACTGTGGACTGTACTGTGGACTGTACTGTGGAGTGGATTAGGTTAGAGTGCCTGTCTCCAGCCCTACTGTGGACTGTACTGTGGACTGTACTGTGGAGTGGATTAGGTTAGGGTGCCCTGTCTCCAGCCCTACTGTGGACTGTACTGTGGAGTGGATTAGGTTAGAGTGCCCTGTCTCCAGCCCTACTGTGGACTGTACTGTGGAGTGGATTAGGTTAGATTGCCCTGTCTCCAGCCCTACTGTGGACTGTACTGTGTGGACTGTACTGTGGAGTGGATTAGGTTAGAGTGCCCTGTCTCCAACCCTACTGTGGACTGTACTGTGGACTGTACTGTGGAGTGGATTAGGTTAGGGTGACCTGTCTCCAGCCCTACTGTGGACTGTACTGTGGACTGGATTAGGTTAGAGTGCCCTGTCTCCAGCCCTACTGTGGACTGTACTGTGGACTGTACTGTGGAGTGGATTAGGTTAGAGTGCCCTGTCTCCAGCCCTACTGTGGACTGTACTGTGGAGTGGATTAGGTTAGAGTGCCCTGTCTCCAGCCCTACTGTGGACTGTACTGTGGAGTGGATTAGGTTAGAGTGCCCTGTCTCCAGCCCTACTGTGGACTGTACTGTGGACTGTACTGTGGAGGGGATTAGGTTAGAGTGCCCTGTCCCCAGCCCTACTCTTTACTGTACTGTGGACTGTACTGTGGGCTGTACTGTGGAGTGGATTAGGTTAGAGTGCCTGTCTCCAGCCCTACTGTGGACTGTACTGTGGACTGTACTGTGGAGTGGATTAGGTTAGAGTGCCCTGTCTCCAGCCCTACTGTGGACTGTACTGTGGACTGGATTAGGTTAGAGTGCCCTGTCTCCAGCCCTACTGTGGACTGTACTGTGGACTGTACTGTGGAGTGGATTAGGTTAGAGTGCCCTGTCTCCAGCCCTACTGTGGACTGTACTGTGGAGTGGATTGGAGTGGGTTAGAGTGCCCTGTCTCCAACCCTACTGTGGACTGTACTGTGGACTGTACTGTGGACTGTACTGTGGAGTGGATTAGGTTAGTGTCCTGGCTCCAGGCCTACTGTGGACTGTACTGTGGAGTGGATTAGGTTAGAGTGTCCTGGCTCCAGCCCTACTGTGGACTGTACTGTGGAGTGGATTAGGTTAGAGTGCCTGTCTCCAGCCCTACTGTGGACTGTACTGTGGACTGTACTGTGGAGGGGATTAGGTTAGAGTGCCCTGTCTCCAACCCTACTGTGGACTGTACTGTGGACTGTACTGTGGAGTGGATTAGGTTAGAGTGCCCTGTCTCCAGCCCTACTGTGGACTGTACTGTGGAGTGGATTAGGTTAGAGTGCCCTTTCTCCAGCCCTACTGTGGACTGTACTGTGGAGTGGATTAGGTTAGAGTGCCCTGTCTCCAGCCCTACTGTGGACTGTACTGTGGAGTGGATTAGGTTAGAGTGTCCTGGCTCCAGCCCTACTGTGGACTGTACTGTGGAGTCGATTAGGTTAGAGTGCCCTGTCTCCAGGCCTACTGTGGACTGTACTGTGGAGTGGATTAGGTTAGAGTGTCCTGTCTCCAGCCCTACTGTGGACTGTACTGTGGACTGTACTGTGGAGTGGATTAGGTTCGGGTGCCCTGTCTCCAGCCCTACTGTGGACTGTACTGTGGAGTGGATTAGGTTAGAGTGCCCTGTCTCCAGCCCTACTGTGGACTGTACTGTGGACTGTACTGTGGAGTGGATTAGGTTAGAGTGCCTGTCTCCAGCCCTACTGTGGACTGTACTGTGGACTGTACTGTGGAGGGGATTAGGTTAGAGTGCCCTGTCTCCAACCCTACTGTGGACTGTACTGTGGACTGTACTGTGGAGTGGATTAGGTTAGAGTGCCCTGTCTCCAGCCCTACTGTGGACTGTACTGTGGAGTGGATTAGGTTAGAGTGCCCTGTCTCCAGCCCTACTGTGGACTGTACTGTGGAGTGGATTAGGTTAGACTGCCCTGTCTCCAGCCCTACTGTGGACTGTACTGTGGACAGTACTGTGGAGTGGATTAGGTTAGAGTGCCCTGTCTCCAGCCCTACTGTGGACTGTACTGTGGACTGTACTGTGGAGTGGATTAGGTTAGAGTGCCCTGTCTCCAGCCCTACTGTGGACTGTACTGTGGACTCTACTGTGGAGTGGATTAGGTTAGAGTGCCCTGTCTCCAGCCCTACTGTGGACTGTACTGTGGACTGTACTGTGGAGTGGATTAGGTTAGAGTGCCCTGTCTCCAACCCTACTGTGGACTGTACTGTGGACTGTACTGTGGACTGTACTGTGGAGTGGATTAGGTTAGGGTGCCCTGTCTCCAGCCCTACTATGGACTGTACTGTGGAGTGGATTAGGTTAGGGTGCCCTGTCTCCAGCCCTACTGTGGACTGTACTGTGGAGTGGATTAGGTTAGAGTGCCTGTCTCCAGCCCTACTGTGGACTGTACTGTGGAGTGGATTAGGTTAGAGTGCCCTGTCTCCAGCCCTACTGTGGACTGTACTGTGGACAGTACTGTGGACTGTACTGTGGAGTGGATTAGGTTAGAGTGCCCTGTCTCCAGCCCTTACTGTGGACTGTACTGTGGAGTGGATTAGGTTAGAGTGCCCTGTCTCCAGCCCTACTGTGGACTGTACTGTGGACTGTACTGTGGACTGTACTGTGGAGTGGATTAGGTTAGAGTGCCCTGTCTCCAGCCCTTACTGTGGACTGTACTGTGGAGTGGATTAGGTTAGAGTGCCCTGTCTCCAGCCCTACTGTGGACTGTACTGTGGACAGTACTGTGGAGTGGATTAGGTTAGAGTGCCCTGTCTCCAGCCCTACTGTGGACTGTACTGTGGACAGTACTGTGGAGTGGATTAGGTTAGAGTGCCCTGTCACCAGCCCTACTGTGGACTGTACTGTGGACTGTACTGTGGAGTGGATTAGGTTAGAGTGCCCTGTCTCCAACCCTACTGTGGACTGTACTGTGGACTGTACTGTGGACTGTACTGTGGAGTGGATTAGGTTCGGGTGCCCTGTCTCCAGCCCTACTATGGACTGTACTGTGGAGTGGATTAGGTTAGAGTGCCCTGTCTCCAGCCCTACTGTGGACTGTACTGTGGACTATACTGTGGACTGTACTGTGGAGGGATTAGGTTAGAGTGCCCTGTCTCCAACCCTACTGTGGACTGTACTGTGGAGTGGATTAGGTTAGAGTGCCCTGTCTCCAGCCCTACTGTGGACTGTACTGTGGACTGTACTGTGGACTGTACTGTGGAGTGGATTAGGTTAGAGTGCCTGTCTCCAGCCCTACTGTGGACTGTACTGTGGACTGTACTGTGGAGTGGATTAGGTTAGAGTGCCCTGTCTCCAACCCTACTGTGGACTGTACTGTGGACTGTACTGTGGAGTGGATTAGGTTAGAGTGCCCTGTCTCCAGCCCTACTGTGGACTGTACTGTGGAGTGGATTAGGTTAGAGTGCCCTGTCTCCAGCCCTACTGTGGACTGTACTGTGGACAGTACTGTGGAGTGGATTAGGTTAGAGTGCCCTGTCTCCAGCCCTACTGTGGACTGTACTGTGGAGTGGATTAGGTTAGAGTGCCCTGTCTCCAGCCCTACTGTGGACTGTACTGTGGACTGTACTGTGGAGTGGATTAGGTTAGGGTGCCCTGTCTCCAGCCCTACTATGGACTGTACTGTGGAGTGGATTAGGTTAGAGTGCCCTGTCTCCAGCCCTACTGTGGACTGTACTGTGGACTGTACTGTGGAGTGGATTAGGATAGAGTGCCTGTCTCCAGCCCTACTGTGGACTGTACTGTGGACTGTACTGTGGACTGTACTGTGGAGGGATTAGGTTAGAGTGCCCTGTCTCCAACCCTACTGTGGACTGTACTGTGGACTGTACTGTGGACTGTACTGTGGAGTGGATTAGGTTAGGGTGCCCTGTCTCCAGCCCTACTGTGGACTGTACTGTGGAGTGGATTAGGTTAGAGTGTCCTGTCTCCAGCCCTACTGTGGACTGTACTGTGGACTGTACTGTGGACTGTACTGTGGAGTGGATTAGGTTAGAGTGCCTGTCTCCAGCCCTACTGTGGACTGTACTGTGGACTGTACTGTGGAGTGGATTAGGTTAGGGTGCCCTGTCTCCAGCCCTACTGTGGACTGTACTGTGGAGTGGATTAGGTTAGAGTGCCCTGTCTCCAGCCCTACTGTGGACTGTACTGTGGAGTGGATTAGGTTAGATTGCCCTGTCTCCAGCCCTACTGTGGACTGTACTGTGGAGTGGATTAGGTTAGAGTGCCCTGTCTCCAGCCCTACTGTGGACTGTACTGTGGACTGTACTGTGGAGTGGATTAGGTTAGAGTGCCCTGTCTCCAACCCTACTGTGGACTGTACTGTGGACTGTACTGTGGAGTGGATTAGGTTAGGGTGACCTGTCTCCAGCCCTACTGTGGACTGTACTGTGGACTGGATTAGGTTAGAGTGCCCTGTCTCCAGCCCTACTGTGGACTGTACTGTGGACTGTACTGTGGAGTGGATTAGGTTAGAGTGCCCTGTCTCCAGCCCTACTGTGGACTGTACTGTGGAGTGGATTAGGTTAGAGTGCCCTGTCTCCAGCCCTACTGTGGACTGTACTGTGGAGTGGATTAGGTTAGAGTGCCCTGTCTCCAGCCCTACTGTGGACTGTACTGTGGACTGTACTGTGGAGGGGATTAGGTTAGAGTGCCCTGTCCCCAGCCCTACTCTTTACTGTACTGTGGACTGTACTGTGGGCTGTACTGTGGAGTGGATTAGGTTAGAGTGCCTGTCTCCAGCCCTACTGTGGACTGTACTGTGGACTGTACTGTGGAGTGGATTAGGTTAGAGTGCCCTGTCTCCAGCCCTACTGTGGACTGTACTGTGGACTGGATTAGGTTAGAGTGCCCTGTCTCCAGCCCTACTGTGGACTGTACTGTGGACTGTACTGTGGAGTGGATTAGGTTAGAGTGCCCTGTCTCCAGCCCTACTGTGGACTGTACTGTGGAGTGGATTAGGTTAGAGTGCCCTGTCTCCAACCCTACTGTGGACTGTACTGTGGACTGTACTGTGGACTGTACTGTGGAGTGGATTAGGTTAGAGTGCCCTGTCTCCAGCCCTACTGTGGACTGTACTGTGGAGTGGATTAGGTTAGAGTGCCCTTTCTCCAGCCCTACTGTGGACTGTACTGTGGAGTGGATTAGGTTAGAGTGCCCTGTCTCCAGCCCTACTGTGGACTGTACTGTGGAGTGGATTAGGTTAGAGTGTCCTGGCTCCAGCCCTACTGTGGACTGTACTGTGGAGTGGATTAGGTTAGAGTGCCCTGTCTCCAGGCCTACTGTGGACTGTACTGTGGAGTGGATTAGGTTAGAGTGTCCTGTCTCCAGCCCTACTGTGGACTGTACTGTGGACTGTACTGTGTGGAGTGGATTAGGTTCGGGTGCCCTGTCTCCAGCCCTACTGTGGACTGTACTGTGGAGTGGATTAGGTTAGAGTGCCCTGTCTCCAGCCCTACTGTGGACTGTACTGTGGACTGTACTGTGGAGTGGATTAGGTTAGAGTGCCTGTCTCCAGCCCTACTGTGGACTGTACTGTGGACTGTACTGTGGAGGGGATTAGGTTAGAGTGCCCTGTCTCCAACCCTACTGTGGACTGTACTGTGGACTGTACTGTGGACTGTACTGTGGAGTGGATTAGGTTAGAGTGCCCTGTCTCCAGCCCTACTGTGGACTGTACTGTGGAGTGGATTAGGTTAGACTGCCCTGTCTCCAGCCCTACTGTGGACTGTACTGTGGACAGTACTGTGGAGTGGATTAGGTTAGAGTGCCCTGTCTCCAGCCCTACTGTGGACTGTACTGTGGACTGTACTGTGGAGTGGATTAGGTTAGAGTGCCCTGTCTCCAACCCTACTGTGGACTGTACTGTGGACTGTACTGTGGAGTGGATTAGGTTAGGGTGCCCTGTCTCCAGCCCTACTATGGACTGTACTGTGGAGTGGATTAGGTTAGAGTGCCCTGTCTCCAGCCCTACTGTGGACTGTACTGTGGACTGGATTAGGTTAGAGTGCCCTGTCTCCAGCCCTACTGTGGACTGTACTGTGGACTGTACTGTGGAGTGGATTAGGTTAGAGTGCCCTGTCTCCAGCCCTACTGTGGACTGTACTGTGGAGTGGATTAGGTTAGACTGCCCTGTCTCCAGCCCTACTGTGGACTGTACTGTGGACAGTACTGTGGAGTGGATTAGGTTAGAGTGCCCTGTCTCCAGCCCTACTGTGGACTGTACTGTGGACTGTACTGTGGAGTGGATTAGGTTAGAGTGCCCTGTCTCCAACCCTACTGTGGACTGTACTGTGGACTGTACTGTGGAGTGGATTAGGTTAGGGTGCCCTGTCTCCAGCCCTACTATGGACTGTACTGTGGAGTGGATTAGGTTAGAGTGCCCTGTCTCCAGCCCTACTGTGGACTGTACTGTGGACAGTACTGTGGAGTGGATTAGGTTAGAGTGCCCTGTCTCCAGCCCTACTGTGGACTGTACTGTGGACAGTACTGTGGAGTGGATTAGGTTAGAGTGCCCTGTCTCCAGCCCTACTGTGGACTGTACTGTGGACTGTACTGTGGAGTGGATTAGGATAGAGTGCCTGTCTCCAGCCCTACTGTGGACTGTACTGTGGACTGTACTGTGGACTGTACTGTGGAGGGGATTAGGTTAGAGTGCCCTGTCTCCAACCCTACTGTGGACTGTACTGTGGACTGTACTGTGGACTGTACTGTGGAGTGGATTAGGTTAGGGTGCCCTGTCTCCAGCCCTACTGTGGACTGTACTGTGGAGTGGATTAGGTTAGAGTGTCCTGTCTCCAGCCCTACTGTGGACTGTACTGTGGACTGTACTGTGGACTGTACTGTGGAGTGGATTAGGTTAGAGTGCCTGTCTCCAGCCCTACTGTGGACTGTACTGTGGACTGTACTGTGGAGTGGATTAGGTTAGGGTGCCCTGTCTCCAGCCCTACTGTGGACTGTACTGTGGAGTGGATTAGGTTAGAGTGCCCTGTCTCCAGCCCTACTGTGGACTGTACTGTGGAGTGGATTAGGTTAGATTGCCCTGTCTCCAGCCCTACTGTGGACTGTACTGTGGAGTGGATTAGGTTAGAGTGCCCTGTCTCCAGCCCTACTGTGGACTGTACTGTGGAGTGGATTAGGTTAGAGTGCCCTGTCTCCAACCCTACTGTGGACTGTACTGTGGACTGTACTGTGGAGTGGATTAGGTTAGGGTGACCTGTCTCCAGCCCTACTGTGGACTGTACTGTGGACTGGATTAGGTTAGAGTGCCCTGTCTCCAGCCCTACTGTGGACTGTACTGTGGACTGTACTGTGGAGTGGATTAGGTTAGAGTGCCCTGTCTCCAGCCCTACTGTGGACTGTACTGTGGAGTGGATTAGGTTAGAGTGCCCTGTCTCCAGCCCTACTGTGGACTGTACTGTGGAGTGGATTAGGTTAGAGTGCCCTGTCTCCAGCCCTACTGTGGACTGTACTGTGGACTGTACTGTGGAGGGGATTAGGTTAGAGTGCCCTGTCCCCAGCCCTACTCTTTACTGTACTGTGGACTGTACTGTGGGCTGTACTGTGGAGTGGATTAGGTTAGAGTGCCTGTCTCCAGCCCTACTGTGGACTGTACTGTGGACTGTACTGTGGAGTGGATTAGGTTAGAGTGCCCTGTCTCCAGCCCTACTGTGGACTGTACTGTGGACTGGATTAGGTTAGAGTGCCCTGTCTCCAGCCCTACTGTGGACTGTACTGTGGACTGTACTGTGGAGTGGATTAGGTTAGAGTGCCCTGTCTCCAGCCCTACTGTGGACTGTACTGTGGAGTGGATTAGGTTAGAGTGCCCTGTCTCCAACCCTACTGTGGACTGTACTGTGGACTGTACTGTGGAGTGGATTAGGTTAGAGTGCCCTGTCTCCAGCCCTACTGTGGACTGTACTGTGGAGTGGATTAGGTTAGAGTGCCCTTTCTCCAGCCCTACTGTGGACTGTACTGTGGAGTGGATTAGGTTAGAGTGCCCTGTCTCCAGCCCTACTGTGGACTGTACTGTGGAGTGGATTAGGTTAGAGTGTCCTGGCTCCAGCCCTACTGTGGACTGTACTGTGGAGTGGATTAGGTTAGAGTGCCCTGTCTCCAGGCCTACTGTGGACTGTACTGTGGAGTGGATTAGGTTAGAGTGTCCTGTCTCCAGCCCTACTGTGGACTGTACTGTGGACTGTACTGTGGAGTGGATTAGGTTCGGGTGCCCTGTCTCCAGCCCTACTGTGGACTGTACTGTGGAGTGGATTAGGTTAGAGTGCCCTGTCTCCAGCCCTACTGTGGACTGTACTGTGGACTGTACTGTGGAGTGGATTAGGTTAGAGTGCCTGTCTCCAGCCCTACTGTGGACTGTACTGGACTGTGGACTGTACTGTGGAGGGGATTAGGTTAGAGTGCCCTGTCTCCAACCCTACTGTGGACTGTACTGTGGACTGTACTGTGGACTGTACTGTGGAGTGGATTAGGTTAGAGTGCCCTGTCTCCAGCCCTACTGTGGACTGTACTGTGGAGTGGATTAGGTTAGACTGCCCTGTCTCCAGCCCTACTGTGGACTGTACTGTGGACAGTACTGTGGAGTGGATTAGGTTAGAGTGCCCTGTCTCCAGCCCTACTGTGGACTGTACTGTGGACTGTACTGTGGAGTGGATTAGGTTAGAGTGCCCTGTCTCCAACCCTACTGTGGACTGTACTGTGGACTGTACTGTGGAGTGGATTAGGTTAGAGTGCCCTGTCTCCAGCCCTACTGTGGACTGTACTGTGGACTGTACTGTGGACTGTACTGTGGAGGGGATTAGGTTAGGTGCCCTGTCTCCAGCCCTACTGTGGACTGTACTGTGGAGTGGATTAGGTTAGAGTGCCCTGTCTCCAGCCCTACTGTGGACTTTACTGTGGAGTGGATTAGGTTAGAGTGCCCTGTCTCCAGCCCTACTGTGGTCTGTATTGTGGACTGTACTGTGGAGTGGATTAGGTTAGAGTGCCTGTCTCCAGCCCTACTGTGGACTGTACTGTGGACTCTACTGTGGAGGGGATTAGGTTAGAGTGC
Source organism: Oncorhynchus tshawytscha (assembly GCF_018296145.1). Taxonomy (NCBI): domain Eukaryota; kingdom Metazoa; phylum Chordata; class Actinopteri; order Salmoniformes; family Salmonidae; genus Oncorhynchus; species Oncorhynchus tshawytscha. The sequence goes on along the minus strand of NC_056449.1, from coordinate 38,133,835 downwards.
CCTGTCTCCAACCCTACTGTGGACTGTACTGTGGACTGTACTGTGGACTGTACTGTGGAGTGGATTAGGTTAGAGTGCCCTGTCTCCAGCCCTACTGTGGACTGTACTGTGGAGTGGATTAGGTTAGAGTGCCCTGTCTCCAGCCCTACTGTTGACTGTACTGTGGACAGTACTGTGGAGTGGATTAGGTTAGAGTGCCCTGTCTCCAGCCCTACTGTGGACTGTACTGTGGACTCTACTGTGGAGTGGATTAGGTTAGAGTGCCCTGTCTCCAGCCCTACTGTGGACTGTACTGTGGACTGTACTGTGGAGTGGATTAGGTTAGAGTGCCCTGTCTCCAACCCTACTGTGGACTGTACTGTGGACTGTACTGTGGAGTGGATTAGGTTAGGGTGCCCTGTCTCCAGCCCTACTATGGACTGTACTGTGGAGTGGATTAGGGTAGGGTGCCCTGTCTCCAGCCCTACTGTGGACTGTACTGTGGACTGTACTGTGGAGTGGATTAGGTTAGAGTGCCTGTCTCCAGCCCTACTGTGGACTGTACTGTGGAGTGGATTAGGTTAGAGTGCCCTGTCTCCAGCCCTTACTGTGGACTGTACTGTGGAGTGGATTAGGTTAGAGTGCCCTGTCTCCAGCCCTACTGTGGACTGTACTGTGGACAGTACTGTGGAGTGGATTAGGTTAGAGTGCCCTGTCTCCAGCCCTACTGTGGACTGTACTGTGGACAGTACTGTGGAGTGGATTAGGTTAGAGTGCCCTGTCTCCAGCCCTACTGTGGACTGTACTGTGGACTGTACTGTCTCCAGCTACTATGGACTGTACTGTGGAGTGGATTAGGTTAGAGTGCCCTGTCTCCAACCCTACTGTGGACTGTACTGTGGACTGTACTGTGGACTGTACTGTGGAGTGGATTAGGTTAGGTGCCCTGTCTCCAGCCCTACTATGGACTGTACTGTGGAGTGGATTAGGTTAGAGTGCCCTGTCTCCAGCCCTACTGTGGACTGTACTGTGGACTGTACTGTGGACTGTACTGTGGAGGGGATTAGGTTAGAGTGCCCTGTCTCCAACCCTACTGTGGACTGTACTGTGGAGTGGATTAGGTTAGAGTGCCCTGTCTCCAGCCCTACTGTGGACTGTACTGTGGACTGTACTGTGGACTGTACTGTGGACTGTACTGTGGTGGATTAGGTTAGAGTGCCTGTCTCCAGCCCTACTGTGGACTGTACTGTGGACTCTACTGTGGAGGGGATTAGGTTAGAGTGCCCTGTCTCCACCCTACTGTGGACTGTACTGTGGACTGTACTGTGGAGTGGATTAGGTTAGAGTGCCTGTCTCCAGCCCTACTGTGGACTGTACTGTGGACTGTACTGTGGAGTGGATTAGGTTAGAGTGCCCTGTCTCCAGCCCTAC